>NW_028176263.1:0-232329 GCF_949987555.1 Borostomias antarcticus
GAAATCAAGACGGGGTTCACTGGCTGTTCAGCCACACATTAGGCTAGGCTAGGCTAAGCCTATGAGTTAAAAAAACAACAACAACAACATTGCACTGGAAACTGGCACTGTCTCGTTTTTCCACACACAAAATTACATCGAGAGCAACAATCATGGGCGGTCGCCACTACTGAGTTAGACAATACGATTCTGCTAATTTCACATTTGTCGGGCACATTCGTCCACTAACGTTAGTTCATTTTGAAAACCAACGTTTTGCACAGTCGGCAGGCTCACACTCACTACAACCCCCACCATTCACAGAATTCTCAATGAGCCTACATTGACATGCAAATAGCCTAGGATGGTAGGTGCCACTTTTGCAGCAGTTTTGCAAATAGGCTAGGCTGCTAGCTGCCAGTTTTAGACTGCTAGCTGACAGTTTTGCAGTGACTGGGTGCAAGATCGCTCGTCGTCACTGTAAATGAGGGCAACCTCAGTGCCTCTCGAGCATAAATAAAGGTTTGAAAGATCTATAAATCCCCAAGCCGGCCAAGTCCAATGCATCTTGATCACAACTTTCACATCTATTCTTGGATGTGATATTTATTGTACCGAGTAAATGTTAACATTGTATATTGTCTTGACCCATTGAGGAAGCTAAATGTGAATATAGGCTAAGCAATACCTGCATTTTAATGTGCAACATGAACAAACTCTAGCCTACTAGAATAGTCGATATTTTCCCATTGCACTTGCAGACCCTTATTCTAAGCCACAAGAGCCACTTATTCAAAAATAAAGTGTTAACTGAATCAGATTATTGTTGGAGTCAATTTTTTTTTCAGTAGCCTTTATATTGCATAGAAAACTGTGCTCATGTGTCACGCTGTGTTTGTAGCCCTCTGCAAATACCAACCCCACCCATACAGCAGTAGGATGAGGGTGCTGCAATCATGGCCACTATCCAGCTTCATACACCCAACGTTAGGCTAGCTAAGCTAGCTAGCAAGCAAGCAGTTGCAAAGTCGAACAATACAGGTTGTAAAATGATGCCGGGGCATATCTCTCGCTAGCTATGCATGCCGTATTATATTATTTTAAGAGTTTGCCCCAAAACACAAAAACGTTAATTTGAAGTTAAAAGCTAACAAAAGCTGGGGCCGTCTATAAACTGGGGCCGTCTCATTCATGACGGCGACAGGCACTAGCCTGGCAGACTGCATCGAATAGTTATCAAACAAGCTTGGGAACTAACATTAGCTGGCATAATCCAATAATTCCCCCAAAAGAACCCCTCCACTGCACAAGCTTTTTACCAAACCTAGCTAATAAGCACAAGCTACTGAGTGCAACGTTAGTCCTGCTAACGGAGAGAACGGATTTTGAGGAGATTGTTGCAGCTGGTGCTAAATGAGGCAAAGGAACATGTCAAATAGAATACAACAAACATGCGGAAACTGTATTCAATCACTTCTTCTTACAGCTTTCCAGCAGTGTCGATGCAACTATTACTGCCCTCCACAGAATATTGCTACATACTTCACGTCCGGATGTAAACAAGCCGGATTGCCAGATTGGTGCTCCAGCCCCAACGAGTGCTCCAAATCCCCCCAATGCGATAAAAACCCGCCCAAATATAATATATTTATTTAGTATAATATATATCTATATATCGCAATACATGTTAAGAAAAATGCCTTTCAGCTCCCGAAAATAATAACTAATGTGGTAAAACTGCAACACAAGCCTACCCCAGCGACTTGGCTAAATCCGACCGGGCCTGAGTAAACATAGAATTCATCCATAAATCCATCTATAAATTGCTCAATAGGTGAATAGTCCTACATCATACTGCGCCAATGTGTTCTTATTTTTCAAGTGTTATCAGTGATATGCTTTCTATTTGATAATGGGGCTTGGGAAAATGTAGTCCCAGACACGACCATCTTATTTCTAGACAGGTGTATCTATTTGTAGCCCAAGCCGATACAGCCGCATTTGGTGTCACAAACACACACACGAGCGCCATCTAGCGGCCATTGTGTGTCAATAACAGCCTCCCATTCTAAAGACTGCGGGTGCTTTTGACCCACCCCCCAGCGAAGCTGGTAAGTTTCAAATGCTTGGCGCTGCTAGTGTTAACAGCATCAACAGGTGTGGCTGCATATAACATTGGTGCAGCAACAAATCACAACACATTCTCCATTGGTGCCAATATCAGATTGCCTTATCAACCTCTAGGTGATGAGAAAGTAAATTATTTATGGACCAAAATGGGAAATTTGCAAATTCTTATAATTGATGAAGTGTCCATGGTTGACCATCGCCTTCTGTCCTACATTCATGGTAGACTACATCAGATCAAGCAGACTGGTGATTACTCCCCCTTTGGAAAAGTGTGCATTGTTGCTGTGGGTGAATTCTATCAGTTGCCACCTGTAAAAGGTACTCCTCTCTTTGCTGATAACAAAGGAGACAACCTGTGGGAGAAAAACTTTGAAGTTGCTGAACTAACTAAAGTTGTTAGACAACAAGATGCCTTATTTGCCGAAATGTTGAACCGTCTGAGAGTTAATAAAAAGAATGAGCCTCTAAGTACCAATGATCTTCTCATGTTGAAGCAGTGTGAAACTGGTGAAGAACCTAAGGACATCCACATATTCGCTACAAATGCAGAAGTTGATAAATATAACATTGAGAGACTGCAAGAGACCTGCTCAGATGCAATCAGTATACATGCTCAAGATTTTGTCAGAAATCCCAAAACTGGGAGAATGGAACCCCTAGTTGGCTGTCACAGCAAAGTTTTCAATTCATGTTTGTCAAACTGTGTTAATGTGGGTATTGGAGCAAGAGTAATGTTGAAGAAAAATATAGATGTGTCTGATGGCCTTGTCAATGGAGCGTTTGGTACAGTTGTGCACATCAGTGAAGGTGAACAACAGTATGATTTCCCTTCAGCTATTCATGTAGTGTTTGATTACCCAAATGTTGGCAAGATTCAGAGATCAAAAACAAATCAGAGGGTTTCTGAACATTCAACGATAATTGAAGTACAAGAGGATCAAGTCACAAATGCTGGTGGAGTACGACGTCAATTTCCACTCAGACTTGCATGGGCATAAACGATACACAAGGTTCAAGGTCTTACTGTTGAATAAGCTGTTGTATCACTCAAGAAGATCTTTACTGCAGGGCAAGCATATGTTGCTTTGAGTCGAGTGAAAACTCTCACCGGACTGATAATTGACAACTTCAAAGACCATATTTTGCAATAACAAAATAGACTTGGCCATGGAAAACCTGCCTCGGTTTAAATATGAAAAATATGTTTTCTCTGATGTTAACCGTACATGCACACTAGTACTTCACAATGTACAGAGTCTGAAAGCTCACATTCAAGACATTCAGGCCCATAAAACCCTAGTGCAAGCTGATTGCATTTGCTTAACCGAGACATGGCTCAATGTAGGCACTGAAGAAGTACCAGGACTTCCAGGATTTCTCTTCAGCCACAATCCAAGAGCAAACTGTTACGATGACACAGAGCCACTTTTCACAGAACTGAAACTACAACAAAGAGGCGGAGTTGGTATTTATTATTCAGACAATATTGAAATGAACGTCTTGATTCCAGAAAGATGTAATTCAGAATGTTTGTATTTTGCAGCACCTCATGTAAATTTGACTGCTGCCGTGTTGTACAGGCCTAGTTCCTATACAATTGACATGTTTCGAGAACATCTCTTAATGGTTATCTGTGAACTTGAGAGGCATCCAGGGAAGAAAGTCTTAATGGGAGACTTTAATGAAGATGTTTTTGTTTCGTCTACAATTCTAAAGTTAATGGAACTGCATGGATACACTCAACATGTAAAAACAGCAACAACTGAAAAAGGTACGCTGATAGACCACGTTTATATTAAAGGCACAGAAGATGTTATTGTTGAAGTCGTGCAGACATACTACAGTTTTCATGAAGCAATACTTATTTCACTTCTGTAGTATTTGTGATATTCACCGTTAAATAGTAACATATACCGATTCTGAATGTTTTAGAAAGGACAACATAATCTTTGTTTGTTGATCGTTTGTTGACGTTCTTTTTTTTCTGTATTCCGTCTGCTAACTGGGGGGAAGGAGGTATACCACTGGACGGCTCCTTGCAGAGGGTGGGAGGGGTGAGACATTCTACAGAAATGCCCACTTTTGGATTTTTATTTTTTATTTGACCTTTATTTACCCAGGCAAGCATTTAAGAACAAATTCTTATATGAACAGGGATTCCTTTTGTGTTTTATGTTGTTTTTACTGCAGTCTGTGAAGCACCTTGAGATTTGTCCTGCATTTGAAAGTGTGCTATATAACTAAAATGCATTATTATTATTATATTATTTAGATCTTTGCATGGCTAGAAATGTTATTTCTCAAAGTGGACATTTCTGTCGAAGGACTCGGGTAGGTTTATTATGAGGAGTAATTGATTCGTTTGTGGCCTACTGTAAGGTAGAATGATATGACTGACAGCTGCTGCTTCCTCTACAATTTTTAACTTAGGCCACAGGGAGATCCCATTAGTGAGGCCTGTTGACTCATTCAGTTCCACCAGGGGTTGGGTCTGCTGAAGCTCATCAGCCATCTCCTGCCACAGGGCCCATCAACCAGGGGCAGGGCCTGCTGAGGCCCACCCACAACAACACCACAGACCTCATAGAAAGGCCTCTTTTACAAAGGGCTATAAGCAGCAGAGGCAGCCATCTACTCACTCAGGACTGTGGAGGCCAGTTGAGGTCAAGACTAATTTCCTCCCACAAATTGGGGTAGAATCATTCTGTTGACTACTTATTCCACCCAAAGCAATGTTGACCTTGTCAAGTGTGACATGAAATATTTAATAGTTTTGTGGCTTTTGTCTTTCTGCCAGTGTGGTGTATTATGTTTTTTTATTAGTGTGGTTTGATTTTTGTTTGCCCATTGTTTTGTTTGTCCACTTATCACTTTTGAAATTGTACAGTATTATTTTTTATAGGCAGTTTTACTACAAACTATGAATGTAGCCTAAATTATTTGCACCCTAACTACATCATTTGCACTGTCTCAATCGTAATATGAATTAATAGTAACACTTATATGAACGGTTTAATGTTTGCTGCCCTCAAAAAAATTATGAAATGTGTTTTATAAATACATTTTATATGATTCCATAAGTTTCTCTTTCTATCGTATATCACATGATACCGTAAGTCTTCTGATTGTTATAATTTGTCCTTCTGCACCTGCTTGCAACAAAAACATTTGTATGACAGTCTAAATGTAATGTATATCAAATTAATCAAAAATTAATTTACATATACACAAATATTACTAATTAACTAGAGTGTTAGAGTTGACGACATGAGACTTGGTGACAGGGGACAGTCCCTGATGAGTGCACCTATTGTGGTTTTGATACATCAAATTATTGCTGAGATATGACCCCACTTCCTGTTTGGCGGCTACGCCACCGATTTCAATTGGCTGTAATGAGAGTGCTTTCAAAGATCTAAAATCCCTGTAAGACATTTGTCTATATATTGTGATAAATTTCATGCAGATTGGTAAGAATCCCTAGGAGGAGATACATTTTAAGTGTTTTTCACAAAATCAAACATGGCGGAAAGTGCAATATGGCTGAAATGATGTCATAGGGTGCATTGAACTCAGCTTGAGCCAAGGAATCAAACGCTACCAAAGTATTTAAAATCAGACTTACGGGACAAAACTTGGATGCATAAACACACTTCCAACTTTGACAGGTTGGTGGCGCTAGAGAGTCCGAGGTGGTGACATAGACTTGGTGACAGGGATCACGGCACCGTCCCCAATGAGTGTGCCAAATATGGTTTTGATACATCAAAATGTTACTGACATATGACCACACTTCCTGTATGGTGGCTTGGACGCCAAATTCGATTGGCTGTAGCGGGCGAACGCTTTCGACAATCGAAAATCCCTGTAAGATTTTTGTGGACATTGGTCTAGAGAATGTGTACAGCCAGTTTCATGTAGATTGGTGAAAATTCTTAGGAGGAGATACATTTTAAGTGTTTTACACAAAATACAAAATGGCGGGAAATCCAATTGGCGGAAAATGATGAAATCATAAATGAAATCATCGGGTGCGATGAACTCTGCATGAGCCAGGGATTCCAATGGTACCTCATTTTTGAAAATGGGTCACAGAGGTCAAAAATTGTGTGCCTAAAAGAACTTCCAACTTTGACATAGTGGTGGCGCTAGAGGGTTCAAGCTGTCGTGATGGCACTTGCTGACACGGGTCATGAGACTGCCCCCGATAAGTTTTGATTTGATTTGATTGACTTTGATTCATTAACAATTTGCTGAGATATGACCCCATATCCTGTTTGGCAGCTTGGACACCATATTTGATTGGCTGTAGTGGGCGAATGCTTTTGAGAATCGAAAATCCCTGTACATCCTTTGTGGACATTGGTCTAGAGAATGCGCATACCAAGTTTCATGCAGATTGGTTGAAATTCCTAGGAGGAGATACATATTAAGTGTTTTTCATAAAATCCAAAATGGCGGGAAATCCAATATGGCGGAAAATGATGTCATAGAGTGCGATCAACTCGGCATGAGCCAGGGATTCCAAAGGTACCTCATTTTAGAAAATCGGTCACACACGGGTCAAAGTTTGTGTGCCTAAACGCACTTCGAACTTTGACATGGTGGTGGCGATACAATAATTATAAGAATGCCTTTTGGATGAACGGGAATCGAACCCTGAACTCGCTGCTTGCAAGACACGCTACACGCTGTGCCACGACGGATCTTGCGAAAGCGATTCGCAGATTCGAGTGGATAATGTCAGCTTTTGCTTCCTCTTGGTAGAGTGAGTCCTGAGCACTTAATTAATGTCAGCTGGAAGGGTTGCTTCCTCTTGGTAGAGTGAGAGGGGGGGTGGGTGTCGTTGTTTAAATTGGCACACAGCGAAAAGAATACATAGCATAGCTCAACTATTTACTTCTTCAGAATCCAGACAATCACGCGAACATTTCCATGTATAATATGTCCTTCGGTCTTCAGAAGTGTAGGAGAGGTGAAGAGTTGGAAACAGTTAGAGATTCTAGAGCGAAGATAGATTTTCTAGAGCATTGCTCCATTGTTTTCAATGGAGGGGGGGAGTCATCATTCGAACTGTTACACAGTGAAAAATATACATTGGAGAGCTTAGCTTTTTTGATTTTATGAATCCCAAGAGTCGTGTGAACGTTTTGATATATAATATGTGTATGAGCTGTGAGAATTGGAAGAGGGATGGCAGTTTAGAAAATGTGACTTTTTCCAAAATGCGCCTTTCACCACTCTGAAACCGGTGAAATTATGCAGAAGGCCAAAAGTGTTCCTTGCATTCTGCAATCAATCAAATGAAGTAATAATGAAACCATGGGGTGTTTTGAACTCAGCATGAGCCAGGGAATCCATTGCTACCATAATTTTGAAGATTGGACATACAGTTCAAAAGTTGCTGGCATAAACACAACTCCAACTTTGACACGCTGCTGGTGCTAGAGTGCACGAGATGTAAACATGAGGCTTGGTGACAGATGTCATGGATGTGTCCCGGATGAGTGTGCCAAATGTGGTTTTCATAGATTAAAACATTACTGAGATATGACCCCAGTTCCTGTTTTGCATATTTTCTGCCAATTTTGTTTGGCTGTCACAAGTGAACGCAATGGACAATCAAAAATCCCTGTAAGACTTTTGTGGACATCGGTCTAAAGATTGTGCATACTGCGTTTCGTGCAGATTGGTCAAAATTCCTAGGAGAAGATACATTTTAAGTGTTTTTCACTAAATCCAAAATGGCGGGAAATCCAATATGGCGGAACTCAGGGGACTGTCATGAATGAGTGTGCCAATTTTCACAACTTTCTACTATACAGTTCTATGGGCTGCCAAAGACTCCCATGGCAGAAGAAGAAAGAAGAAGAAAGGAACAATAAGAAAAGGTACAAGAACAATGGTGGCCTACGCAGCTTCGCTGCTTGGCTCCCAATAATAAGAAAAGGTACAAACACAATGGTGGCCTTCGCAGCTTCGCTGCTTGGCCCCCAAATAATCCACAAGGTATATACCCTGTTGCTGAATTTCTCAGGAAAAGGTAACTTAAGGTAACTTTGAGGTGGATCCTTGCAATTTTTGTAAGGTGGCAGAGGAAACATTAGAGCATATGTTTTTTTCATGTCCAGTGTCAGACAGTTTTTGGATAGATGTAAATAATTGGTTATCACTAAGGATAAATTATGTTCCGAAATTTGATGTTTCTCATATTCTTTTCTATATGGAAAACTTGAATCCATCTGTTGCTGAACTAATTGGGGGCCAAGCAGCGCAGCTGCGTAGGCCACCATTAAGTTTCTACCTTTTCATATTATTATTATTCTTCTGCCATTGGAGTCTATGGCAGCCCATAGAAGCATATGGTAGAAAGTTATGAAAATTGGCACACTCATTCAGGACAGTCCCCTGAGTCTCCTCACCAAGACTCATGTCCACAGCTCGAACCCTCTAGCGCCACCAACGTGTCAAAGTTGGCAATGTTTTTATGCATGCAACTTTTGACCTGTAAGTCTGATTTTGAAAAACGAGGTAACTTTGGAATCCTTGGTTCAAGCCGAGTTCAACGCACCTCATGACATCATTGTCTGCCATATTGGATTTCCCGCCATTTTGTACTTTGTGTAAAACACTTAAAATGTATCTCCTCCTAGGTTTTTTCACCAATCTGCACAAAACGCAGTATGCACAATCTATAGACCGATGTCCACAAAAAACTTACAGGGATTTCTGATTGTCCATTGCGTTCGCTCGTGACAGCCAATCAAAATTGGCAGAAAAGCTGCAAAACAGGAACTGGGGTCATATCTCAGTAATGTTTTAATTTATCAGAACCACATTTAGCACACTCATCCGGTACACACCCATGACATCTGTCACCAAGCCTCATGTTGACATCTTGTGCACTCTAGCGCCACCAGCGTGTCAAAGTTAGAGTTGCGTTTATGCCAGTAACTTTTTAACTGTATGTCCAATCTTCAAAATGATGGTAGCAATGGATTCCCTGGCTCATGCTGAGTTCAAAACACCCCATGGTTTCATTATTACTTCATTTGTTTGATTGCAGAATGCAAGGAACACTTTTTGTCTTCTGCACAATTTCACCACTTTCAGAGTGGTGAAAGGCGCATTTTGGAAAAAGTCACATTTTCTAAACTGCCATCCCTCTTCCAATTCTCACAGCTCATACACATTTTATATATCAAAACGTTCACACGACTCTTGGGATTCATAAAATCAAAAAAGCTAAGCCCTCCGATGTATATTTTTCACTGTGTGACAGTTGGAACGACGACTCCCCCCCTCCATTGAAAACAATGGATCCACACTCTAGAAAATGACAGAATCAGTGTTAATGTTTCTAACTCGTCACCTCTCCTACACTTCTGAAGACCGAACGACATATAATACATGGAAATGTTCGCATGATTGTCTGGATTCTGAAGAAGTAAATAGTTGAGCTATGCTATATATACTTTTCGCTGTGTGCCAATTTAAACGACGACACCCCCCCTCTCACTCAACCGAGAGGAAGCGACCCTTCCAGCTGACATTAATTAAGTGCTCAGGACTCAGACTCAGATTGGGATTCAGCTAATAGGGTTAGCAAAGGCTAACATGCCTTGTGGTCTAGGGTGATTTACCTTCGCAACATCCTGCGTAGCACAGTGGTTAGCATGTCGGCCTTGCAAGCAGCAGGTACAGAGATCGAATCCCGTTCCACCATATGTCTGACTTTTGAAATTCTCTGAACTATCCTTGACCCTTGTCAAACATGTCGCCACGTCAGTCTAGCCTTGCACCATTATGTTTCTACCTTTTCTTATTATCCTTTTTTTTTTTCTTTCTTTCTTTATTTTACTCTTCTGCCATTGGAGTCTATGGCAGCCCATAGAACTGTATAGTAGAAAGTTATGAAATTTGGCACACTGATTCGGGACAGTCCCATGACCCCTCTCACCAAGACCCATGTCCTCAGCTCCTACACTCTAGCGCCACCAACATGTCAAAGTTGGCAATGCATTTATGCACGCCATTTTTGACCCGTAAGTCCAATTTTCAAAATCAAGGTGCCATATGATTCCTTGGCTCAACCCGAGTTAAACAAACCCTATTACGTCATGCATACTATATTGGATTGTCTGCCATTTTGGATTTAGTGAAAAACACTTAAAATGCTACTCCTCCTATAGATTTTCACCAATCTGCAAAAAAATTAATACACATAAGCTGGAGACGAATGTCTACAAAGTATTGATTTGAATTGTTGATATTCCAATGCGTTTGCTTGTGACAGCCAATTGAATTTGGCGACAAAGCCTCCAAACAGGAAGTTAGGACATATCGCATAAATGCTTTAATGTATCAAAAGCACATTTAGCAGACTGGTTAGGGACCCTCCCGTGACCTCTGTAACCAGTCACATGTTGACAAGTTGAGCACTCTAGCGCCACCAACGTGTCAAAGTTGGAGTCACGTTTATGCTTGCAACTTTTTAACCGTTTGTTCCATTTTAATGATTCAGGGATCATTGGATTCCTTGCGTCAAACCGATTTCAAAACATACCATGGTTTCATTATTTTTTCATTCTCTTGATTGCAGAATGCTAGTTACACTTTTGGTGTTCTGCACAATTTCACAGATTTTAGATTGGGGAGAGACGCACTTAGGAAAAATGTCACACATTTTCTAAACTGCCATCCCTCTTCCAATTTGCACAGCTTATACACATATTATATATAAAAACATTCACATGACTCTTGGGATTTGTAAAATCCAAAAAGCTAAGCTCTCCGATGTATAATTTTTTGCCGTGTGACAGTTTGAATGATGACTCCCCCCCTCCATTGAAACCAATGGAGCCACGCTCTAACTTGAAGCAGAAAATGACTGAATCAATGTTGTGTTTCTAACTCGTCACCTCTCCTACACTTTTGAAGACAGAAGGACATATTATACCTCAAAATGTTTGTGTGATTGTCTGAATTCTATAGAAGTAAATAATTACGCTCTGCTATGTATACTTTTCGCCATGTGCCAATTTAAATGACGACACCCCCCTCTCACTCAATCGAGAGGAAGCAACGGCTGACATGCCTTGTGGACTAGGGTGATTCACCTTTGCAAGATCAGGCGTAGCACAGTGGATAGGGAGTCGGCGTAGCACAGTGGATAGGGAGTCGGCCTTGCAAGCAGCAGGTGCAGAGTTCGAATCTCATTCAACCACGTCAGATTTTCCTCCAATCTGCATGAAACATGATAGGCCTACACAATCTGTGGACCAATCCTAGTCTAGAAAGGTTCAATATAAGTTTTGGATTTTCCAATGCGTTCGCTTGTGACAGCCAATTGCATTTGGCGACAATGCCGCTAAACAGGAGTTGTATCAGAAATGCTTTAATAGCATTTACTTCAGGGCCCTTGCACCCTCTGGCCCTTCCAGCTGACATTAAGTGCTCAGGACTCAGGCTCAAGTGTGAAGGGGCGGAAGGGTGGTTTGCGCACTCAGATTGGGATTCAGCTAATGTATCAAAACCACATTTGGCACACTGGTTATGGACCCCCTGTCAAGTCACATGTTGACAGCTTGAGAATTAGATACCATTCATGTCGTTTTAATCTAATCTATTTTTATACACTTGCCTTTTTATATAATAGCCTTGTTCTATTAAAGCTGTAAATGGAATGCATGCATTCTGCAATCATACACACTATCTCAAACAGAAATACCATTAAAGTTATTATAAAGTCGAAATTCCTTTGTAAACACAGAAATAACTACTTTAACATGGCTGTTACAACAGCAACTATATCACACATACATCAGTTATACATAGCCTACAGTATAATAGCTCTACCCAAGGCCTTCTACAGAAATGCACACTTTTAAAAATGGGCCTCCATAACCTTAAATGAGTAGATGGCTGCCTCTGCTGCTTAGGGCCCTTTGCAAAAGAGGCCTTTCTATGAGGCCTGTAGTGTTGTGGGTGGGCTTCGGCAAGCCCTGCAACTGGTTGATGGAGTTTGCGGCTGGTGATGGTTGATGAGCATCAGCAATAGCAATAATAATAATATTTTATTTGTAATGCACTTTACATTGAACAAACAAAGTGCTACAGGACAAAACATAAAAAAGCTACAGCAGCAAATGTGAAAAAAAAACTATGACAAGGCAGGCTACACAGGGCTAGAACTGACACAATCTAACACAATCTAACAAAAAGCTTTCATAAAAAGGTGGGTTTTTAGGCCTTTTTAAAAAGCATCCAGAATCTGTGGCGCCCTCAGATGGTCAGGGATAGCATGGGAGCGGCGGAGCAGAAGGCCCGTCTCCCATTTGGAGCTTGGTCCTCGGGGGCTGGAGGAGGTTGGCCTGTCCCAATGCTGGTGAAACTGAATGAAATTCAACAAGCCCCACTACTGGTATCTGCCACACAAGATCAATGCTTCTTTATGACCGGTAAGCTCAGAAAAATTTAAAACAGACTCATTTGGTGATCAATTCAATTCAAACAACTTTATTAGTCCCACTAGGGGCAATTTATTTAGAGCAGCTTATTGCACAAAAATCATAAAAACAAATGTTATACAAATGTTACTGTTGGCTGTGTCGTAAACACCTGGAGACAGCTGGCTGTAAGCGACAAGCAGGCAGACTGGAAAAGTTGAGCTACCTGCAACAGTGGTCTCTCTAAGAACCTGTTACAGGGAAGTAATAAGACAAAATACCAATGCATCTGCACCTTCACGCCAGATCAGAATAATTAAAAACACAGATTTATTTGTTGATCGACTCACTGTTTTCTGGAGACAGCTAGCTGTGAACAGGTAGACTGGAACATGTGAGCTGTGAGTGGTTGTGCCAAGAACCTGTTACAGACGTGTATAGAGAAATAATGAGACAAAATTAATGCTTCTTCACAACAGAATCAGAATAATTTAAAATAAATGCAATTGTTAATCAACTAATTCACTGTCACCTGGAAACAGCCACGGCTTCTAGTTCTACTTTAACTAATCAATTATCCCCATAATAGGTCTACCTGAGGACTTCTACATAAATGCCCACTTTGAGAAATTAACTGCCTGCCACAATCCCAAGATAGTATAGTTGCCTTTGTTGCAAAAGAGGCCTTTCTATGAGACCTGTAGTGTTGGTGTGGATAGGCCTCGTCAAACCTGGCCACTGGTTGATAGTCCCTATGGGTGGTGATGGCTGATGAACCAGATAAGACAAGAAATCATTTTTTAGCATTTTGAGATTGTCTCATTGAAAAGTGCATTATAAATATTATGATTATCAGAATAATTAAAAACACAGATTTATTTGTTGAACGACTCACTGTTTTCTGGAGACAGCTAGCTGTGAACAACAGGTAGACTGGAACATGTGAGCTGTGAGTGGTTGTGCCAAGAACCTGTTACAGACGTGTATAGAGAAATAATGACACAAAATTAATGCTTCTTCACAACAGGTAAGCTCAGAATAATTTAAAATAAATGCATTTGTTAATCAACTAATTCACTTTCACCTGGAAACAGCCACGGCTTCTAGTTCTACTTTAACTTATCAATTACCCCCATAATAGGTCTACCTGAGGACTTCTACATAAATGCCCACTTTGAGAAATTAACTGCCCTCCACAACCCCAAGATAGTATAATTGCCTTTGTAGCAAAAGAAGCCTTTCTATGAGACCTGTAGTGTTGGTGTGGATAGGCCTCTGCAAACCTGGCCACTGGTTGATAGTCCCTATGGGTGGTGATGGCTGATGAACCAGAGAAGACAAGAAATCTTTTTCTTTTTTTTAGCATTTTGAGATTGTCTCATTGAAAAGTGCATTATAAATATTATGATTATTATAGTTATTTACCAGCAGCTTACCAGCTATGAAGAACCTGACTAGGGGGACGAATGGTTATACACTCCACAGCATTGTAAGGTCTCCTCTACATTCAGGGAAGCAGGAGCAGGGTCGACTACCTTTGTAATAGTTCATTTCAAATCTGTAAGGTAATTAGAGGAGACATGTCCTTCTACAAAAAGTGTACATGCTTTAACATACAGTAGGTGAAGCAAACCAACATGTGTTTAACAAGAATAACATCACTTGTATAATATATCATATATAGCATGTGTATTTTAGAAAAATAAACACTGTTAAACTATATACTCACAATGTGTTTTGTTGTAGTTCGTTTCACACAGCCAACAGTAACATTTGTATAACGAAAAAAAACTAGATAAACCAGCAAATTCAACAAAAATGAAAAATAATAAATAAACAGAATTGTGTGAATTGTGTAGTGTTATTAAATGAAATATGAATTAAATTAAACCTGCTACGGGGAGCCGTCCAGTCTTATGTTCCTCCCCCCCCCCCCCCTGCTTTGCGGACGGAATAGGTTAGAACAAACTTTGAACATTCACAGTAGGTATACTTTACTATTCAATGGTGAATATCTAATTGTGAGAAATATTAACAAAGTGATATAAGTACCTTGCTATGAAAACTATAATGCTGTAAGTCTGCGCAACAATAACATTGACAAGATTACATTGTGCTATATAGGACACTCAGAATATAATAGGTATACTTTAATATTCAATGGTGATTATAAAAAATATTACACAATTGAAATAAGTATCGCTTCATGAAAACTGTAGTATGTCTGAACAACTTCAACAATAACATCGTCTGTGCCTTTAATGTACACATGGTCTATGAGAGTACCTTTTTCAGTTGTAGCTGTTTGTACATGTTGAGTATATCCATGGTGTTCCATTACCTGTAAAATTGTACATGATCCAAAGACATCTTCATTAAAGTCTCCCATTATGATTTTCTTCCCTGGATGCTTCTCAAGTTCACAGATTACCTTTAAGAGTTGTTGCCGAAACATGTCAATTTTATAAGAACTAGGCCTGTACAAAACAGCAGCAGTCAGATTTACATGAGGTATTGCAAAATACAACCATTCCAAATTGGATCTTTCTGGAATCACGGTGTTCATGTCAATGTTGTCTGAATAATACAAACCAACTCCACCTCTTTCTTGATGTTTCAATTCTGAAAAAAGTGGCTGAGTGTCGTCATAACAGTTTGCTCTTGGGTTGTGGTTGAAGCAAAATCCTGGAAGTTGTGGTACTTCTTCAGTGTCTTCGTTGAGCCATGTCTCTGTTAAGCAAATACAATCAGCTTGCATTAGGGTTTTATGTCCATGAATGTCTTGAATGTGGGCTTTTAGACTTTGTACATTGTGAAGTGCTAGTGTGCAGGTATGGTTAACATTAGAGAAAACAGACTTTTCAAATGAAAACTGAGGCAAGTTTTTCAGGGCCAAGTCTATTTTGTTATTGCAATATATGGTTGACTCTTTGAAGTCTTCAATTATCAATCCAGTGAGAGTTTTCACACGACTCAAAGCAACGTATGCTTGCCCTGCAGTAAAGATCTTCTTGAGTGATACAACAGCTTTTTCAACAGTAAGACCTTGAACCTTGTGTACCGTGCATGCCCATGCAAGTCTCAGTGGAAATTGACGGCGTACTCCACCAGCATTTGTGACTTGATCCTCTTCCACTTTGATTATAGTTGAATGTTCAGAAAACCTCTGATGTGTTTTTGATCTCTGAATCTTGCCAACATTTGGGTTATCAAACTCCACATGAATAGCTGTAGGGAAATCATCCTGTTGTTGACCTTTACTGATGTGCACAACTCTACCAAACGCTCCATTGACAAGGCCATCAGACACATCAATGTTTTTCTTCAACATCACTCTTGCTCCAATACCCAAAGAAACACAATTTGATAAACATGAATTAAACACTTTGCTGTGAAAACCAACCATCTGTTCCATTCTTCCAGTTTTGGGATTTCTGATAAAATCTTGAGCATGTATACTGATTGCGTCTGGGCAGGTCTTTTGCAGCCTCTTAAGGTTATAGTCATCAACTTCTCCATTAGTAGCAAATATGTGGATGTCGTCAGGTTCTTCACCAGTTTCACACTGTTTCAACATCAGAAGATCATTGGCGCTTAGGGGTTCTTTCTTTTTACGAACTCTCAGTCGGTTCAGCATCTCAGCAAATGTTGCATCTTGTTGTCTAACAACTTTAGTTAGTTCAACAACTTCAAAGTTGCTTTCCCACAGATTGACTCCTTTGTTATCGGCAAAAAGAGGAGTACCTTTTACAGCTGGTAACTGATAGAAATCGCCCACAGCAACAATGCAAACTTTTCCAAAGGGGGAATAATCACCAGTCTGCTTGATCTGACGTAGTCTACCATGAATGTAGGCCAGAAGGCGGTGGTCAACCATGGACACTTCATCAATGATGAGAATTTGCACACTGCTCATTTTAGTCCGTAAAGAATTAACCTTCTCATCACCTAGAGGTTGATATGGCAATCTGATATTAGCACCAATGGAGAATGTGTTGTGAATTGTTGCAGCACCAATGTTAAATGCAGCCACACCTGTAGACGCTGTTAAGAGTACAGTGACATCATCAGGGTTTTCAGCAAGCGGAGACAACAGTCGGGAGGCTTCATAATGTATAGCTTTGATCAAATGGCTTTTCCCTGTACCAGCACCACCAGTAACAAATAGGCGAAATGGTTCTGGATTTTGTCCAAGCTGCTTCTGCAAACACCACTTACGGACACTATAGAATATTGCCGACTGCTCTTCGTTTAATGAGCGCAGTAAATGCAGTGCATCCTGTCTGGGCATTGACACATGATTTGTTTCAAGAGTGCATGCGGTTAATGGATTTGCAGTAAGGTCTGGAATAAGTTGCTCATGATCATCCTCATCAGGCATAACTTTGTCTTTCATCCGTTCCAAACAATGAAGACGTTCTCTTTCTGTTTCAGGACATATTTGAGCCCAGGCATCTTCTAAATCAATGTCCTGTTCAAGCAATTCTTTAGCTTTGTCTATTTCGTCACTTTCTCTTTCAAAAAGAGATTTATTAACATCAACAATTGACTTCACTGTTTGGAGATCATTGACACATTTCACTGCACCATTCTTATAGAAATGCTCAAATGTATCAAAGTGGGCTGGCTTGAGCTGATGGTCATCATAATATGGCAAAAACAGTTGTAGCAAGGAATGAAAGTATTGCTCTGGGTTTCTTGTTGGAGAAAATCTGGGATACCTTACAACAGCAGGTTCAGTTCGAGTCCTTTTTTGGATAAAACCACAGTCGTTGTCTAGTTTTGAGACACATTCTGAAGAATCTTTCTTTGGTAACACCTGTGACCTTGAGAGTACTCTGTATTCAGAACAAAAACTGGCAAGGCATAGAATTTCGAGTTGCTCCGTCTTGGGTCTGTTCTTATATCTCTCAACCACATTGGTCATCCACAAACTGCTGTCATCATGAGACCTTTTATGTTCAGCTTTACCTTGGAGTAGGTGCAAAGGCAAACTCATTCTTACAGGGTTTTCTCCAATGGGAATAAACTATACTTGACGAGAGCATTCCTTCAAGTGCATGTGTGTTAACCGATACACTGCTTCTTGAGCTGAAACTTCTCTGTTGTGCAGGTATATGCTTCCAAGCTTTTTAAATGCTCCTTTTGCATCAAGGTTCCCATTCATGGCCTCATTCTGTGCACGTTGCAACAACAATCCCATTTCTTGTTCAGCTTTTGTGATATATGTCAGTATATAAACCACTACTGAAAAAGCATCTGTCACATATTGGATATCCATATTGCCTTGCCATGCATGCAGTAAGTCTCTGTTATACTGATTTACCCAAATGTCTTTTGGATTTCGTTTAAGGACAACGCTTTTCTTTTTGGAACATGTATTATATGCTCTTTCAAACAATCCTTGATCTATCCCAAGAGATTCAAAAAATGCCTCAGTCGAATCAAAATTCATGTCAGGGATCTTCAATGCACTTTTGACTTTCTTCATAATTGCACTTGCATTTTTAGTTTTGTCTTTGCCATTCAAGTCATCCGAGTTGCCTCCTCTTGTGATAAAAGTACGGCTCGATGGTGGTCGTGGGAAATTAAACCTACAGACTGTGTTTTTCTTACGGCATGTTTTGGAATGTCTTGTACTGTGCTTTTGCACGCTGTTCACAGTCTCATAAAGCTCTGCGTCAGTTTGAGGTGGAGTCTCACAAGTAATGTATGTGTCTATGAAATGTGTTACTTCGGCATCCTCTTCTTTATCAATCTTAGGAGCGTTTTCAATCCAAAAAAGACAGTGTACATGAGGAGATCCACGCTGTTGAAATTCAATCCGATAATAGTAATAGTTGACCTTCCCTATGGGCTGAGCTTGAGACATGATTACATTACGCAAAAAAGAATGCCATCTGTGATCAAACATTCTTGCTGCTGTGACAGGATTACGGCGTAGAAGTCCACATTTTTCAGACCAATCAAGGTTATCCACATCAATTTGTTGTTCTTCTAGTCTTGCCATAGTGTTCAGCATTTCAGGCCATCTCAAGTCAGCAGAGCTAAAAGATGCAAAGAAAGTGGGTATGGACAGTTGTCGTATCATGGCAAACAAATCTTTCTGTGCTGACATCCAGTATGGAGGTGTCCCACGAATTCCTCGTAAAAACTTGTATCCTTCATTATTGTGTAATATTTTACGAAGAGACTCGGAGTTTAACAACATGTCTGGTGTTATTTCTTTCAAAGAACTATTGCCACCACCTTTGCGTAATGCAATGGAAACACTACACACAACTTGATACACCTCTGAAATGTATTGTGCATAAAAAATAAAGTCTGTGTTTCGTGCAAAACGACCATCTGCATTGAGTAGGCGTGTATTCAGGTATCGTGCCAGAGTTATTTTTACCTCTCTCTTATCATGGAAGGTAGGTCCGCCAGTTGGATACAAAACAGGGAAAGATTTTGCTTCATTAGTTATATCTGACAGCAACCTAACTGGACTGTTGCCTTCACCAGGTGCCACATTGACTATGTCTTGAAAATTCTGATCAATTATCTCAGAACCCAGATCAACTGGTTGTAATGACGTATCTGACAAAAGCCCATTCTGATCTTTAATATATGTTAAATCTTCCTCTGCTTCATCTTCACGGCTGTTTTCATCATCACCCTTTTCAATCGTTTCTTGACACTGTGTTTCATGTTTTATATTTTCCTCATCATGATCAATTCCATCCAGAGAGTTTACCCAATCTTCATTAAACGAGACATCGTCATACCACTTATTGTTTTTCATCAAATACTTCAGTGCATTTCTGACTCTATCAGTATGGTGGCGCTGCTCAGCGGCTGACACGCACACGAGAGCTCTGTTTGTTTGTTGTTTGTTTGTCCTACACTTTTTAGGGTGTTAAGTCCGCGGCACGCATCTAAGTAAAACGTTTTTGATCTGCGGCAATTTTGGACAGAAGTAGCCTAGCTATGGCTTATTTTGGACTTTTATGGGCAATAGCCCTACTCTCCCTATTCTTAGCAAACGCCGAGTCATTCAACATCATCTATGGGAGAGAGGAGCTACTTCAGCTGGGACTAACATCACGGCTGCAGTGGACACCACCAACAGATTTTCCGCTGGATTGCCTACGACCAACAGCACAGCGGCCTGTTAAAACGGAGAGGAAGAGGGGCTCGAGAGGAGGAATCCGGCGTCGCGTTCGAGCAAGAGGAACTAGGCCCCCATTACCAACTATAGTCCTTTCCAATGTGAGAGCGCTGAGAAACAAAATTGACGAACTCCACGCCTCTACGCAATACCTGTATGAATACAGAGACAGCTGTCTCATGTGCTTCAGCGAGACGTGGTTAAACAACACAGTGAGTGATGACAGTCTTTCCCTACCTGGTTTTGGTGCACCGCTAAGACTTGACAGAGACCAACAAGCTACGGGGAAATCGATCGGTGGGGGATTGTGTATGTACATCAACACCAAGTGGTGTAGGCACCATATTATCAGACACACTATAAACTCCCCCGATCTAGAACTCCTCTCGGTTTCCATGAGACCCACATATCTGCCACGGGAGTTTGGTCAGCTGTTCGTGTGCCTGGTATACATCCCCCCCGACGCAAACTATAGAGCGGCTGCAGAGGCCATATACCACCACATACAAGAACTAGAGGCAGCCTCCCCAGACAATCCCAAACTTATTCTGGGTGATTTTAATGGTTGCTCCCTGTCATCTACATTACCCCATTACCAGCAATATGTTAAATGTGCAACCCGTGGGTCAAAAACAATTGATCTATGTTATGGCAATGTAAAAAATGCCTACAAAGCAGTCAACAAACCACCAATAGGTGGATCCGATCATAATACTGTCCTTTTACTGCCCTCGTACCGACAGAAACTAAAACGTGAGAAACCCCAGTCTAGAGTTGTGCGTGTGTGGGATGATGACAGTGTGACAGCTCTGCAGGGCTGTTATGATTGTACAGACTGGAGTGTTTTTGACTGCTGTGAGGATCCTCACCAACACACAGACACAGTGACGTGCTACTGCAACTTCTGTGTAGAAAATGTGATCCCGACGAAACGCGTCAAAATGTTTGGCAATTCGAAACCTTGGATTACGACTGAAATAAAGAAATTACTGGTGGATAAAGAACGCGCGTTCAAAGAACATGACAGGCAGAGAGGGAAGTTGATTCAAAAGGAAATACAGGTGAAAATCAATCTGGCCAAGAGACAGTACAAATCCAAAGTGGAGCAACAACTAAAGGAGAATAATTCGCGAGCGGCGTGGAGAGGAATTAAGACTATGATCGGCCAAAATAATCACACTTCTACCCCAGTGCAGACGGTCGAGCAAGCGAATGCCCTGAATGAACATTTTGCCAGATGGGAGAGTGACGTGCCAGCTAACCCAATCAGCTTCGACAATGGACGTGGGGGTACACCAATCACTATCAGCTCTGAGGAAGTGAGGCGTGTTTTCTCCCAAATAAAGACACGGAAATCTGTCGGGCCAGACAGATTGGAGGGAAACACCCTAATGAGATGCAGAGAACAACTCAGCCCTGTATTCAGTGAATTGTTCCAAAAATCACTGGATACACACACAGTTCCAATGACATGGAAAACAGCTGAAATCGTACCACTTCCGAAAAAACCTAAACCTGCAGAGTTGAATGATTTTAGACCAGTGGCACTCACCTCTATTGCTATGAAGTGCTTTGAGCGTATCATTCTGAGCCATCTCAAAAAACAAACTCAGGCACATATAGACACAATGCAGTTTGCCTACAGAGAGAAACGGGGAGTGGAAGATGCTGTCATAACCCTCCTGAATGGAATATACAAACATCTGGAAACACCAGCCTCATATGTGCGCATTCTGTTTGCAGACTTCTCGTCTGCTTTCAACACTATCCAATCGAACATCTTGGTGGAGAAGCTGGTAGCTATGGGCGTAGATCAGACCCTAATACAGTGGATCCAGGACTTTCTAGCAGGCAGACGACAATATGTGAGGGTGGGTCAAAGTCAGTCAGCAACCATCACAACAAATACGGGTGTGCCGCAAGGCTGCGTTTTATCCCCTCTGTTATTTATTTTATATACTAATGATTGCGTCAGTCACCACACTAGCTGCTCTTTAGTCAAGTTTGCAGATGACGCTGCCCTAGTGGGTCTCTTAACGGACACAGAGCAGGACTACAGGACTGAGGTGGACCACTTCTATGAATGGTGCACGACAAACTCACTTATTCTAAATATTTCAAAAACAAAAGAAATGGTGATTGATTTTAGAAGAAGCCCCCCCTCCCTGCAAGCGGTTACCCTACAAGGTACACCGATTGAGACGGTGGAGGAATATAAGTACCTGGGCACTATCATTGACTCCAAACTCACCTGGACTGCCAACACAGTGGCAAGATACAAAAAAGCACAACAGAGACTTTATTTTTTAAGGAAGCTACGCAGCTTCAAGGCAGACGTAACAACACTGAGACTGTTCTACCTGACGTTCGTTCAGAGCGTGGTGACCTTCGCCATCCAGTGCTGGGGTGGAAGTCTGTCCATCCAGAACAGAAACATGCTGGACAAGGTTACTAAGACGGGGAGGAAAATCACTGGCTCAGATACTCAGAGTATCTCTCAGCTCTCTGATCAATATACCATCAACCTTGCCAGACGAATACTGGACGATCCTTCCCATCCACTCTTCTCAGAGTTCCCCCTACTCCCCTCTGGACGCAGGTTTAGAACGCCCAAAACAAGGACAAAACGAGCCAGCACTTCTTTTGTGCCAAGAAGCATTAAATTGTTGAACAGCTGTTGATGCCTGTTGCAGTGATGATGATGTTGATGCGATGATGTTGGTGAGGATGGTGATGACGATGATGGTGGTTGGTGACATTGTGGTGTTGGTGAGGGGCGTACATTTCAATGTTTTCTGTATGCTTGATGTGTGCAAAACAAATTCCCCTCTGGGGCAATAAAGGTTTTCAATTCAATGGACAAACTTATACTCGTAGTGACCTTTAAAAGTCAATTTCCGTTTAAGTTTTACTCTTATCATTTTATCATCACATTCATTTCTTGGAAGAATATTTGTTACATCTGTAGTATTAATTGGAACAGACACACATGGTCCGTGGCAAGCATTCTGACGTCCTCGAGGCAAACACAACAATTTCATAAAGGGAATATGACGTGCAATAAGATGTTGTTCCAAAGAGTTAAGACATTTAAGTTTGGCGGGGATTTCTTCCAAATGCATGTTATTTGTAACACTCTCTTCTGGTAGTTTTCCACAAAGTATTTTTCGATGGCATGTATAACAAATCCATAATTTGTTTGATGGACTAGTAGAGAAATAGCATTCATGTTCACATTCAGCATCACACACATGTAAATATTGCAATGTTATACATCTGTTAGCAACTGCAGCAATTTGCTCTCCTCTGATTTCATAGCAATGTCTTTTACACTCAACCACCTGTTTCCTGAAGAGTAAACGGTGACAGACAGAGCACACATATTCTGGACCACGGCTGACTTCTTGACGAAAATTAGCAATAGTACAATCTATGTCTTCCTGTCTCTTTTGCGACTTAAAATAATTCTCACGACTTCTTTGGATTTTATTTAGACGAACATTATTATTTTCACGGTACTTCTTCATGCTGTAGTCATGCATGTCCCTCTGGAACTTTGGATCAGTCTTGTATTTAATTCTAACACGTTCGCGCATGTCCCTCTGGAACTTTGGATCAGTCTTGTATTTAATTCTAACACGTTCGCGCATGTCCCTCTGGAACTTTGGATCAGTCTTGTATTTAATTCTAACACGTTCGCGCATATCCCTCTGGAACTTTGGATCAGTCTTGTATTTACTTCGAATACATTCACGCTTACATTCTTGAAAATCTGTGTCTTTGTGATATTTATCTTTAAGTTTCTTTTCTCTGTAATCGTTCTTATTCTGGTACCGTTGGCGTTCTCTCTTGGCTTTTACATTGTCTGGTTCATCATTAAGCTTCCTTTTCCGTAATGACCTCAAGTTATCACCCTTATCATGACATGTTCCTGCACAAGCATTTCCTGCATCTCCCCGTTTAACACATGTAACAACTTCATAATGATTGCCAGTGTGGTTTAAATAAATACAATTCTCTGTGAGCAAATCTGTAGTAGGCATATGTGCATTCCATCTATCATTAAAAGTCATGATGGTTGTTTTTAATAAGTCAGCTGCAGCAAAAATGTCTATTTCGGTTGCCCATGAGCCACTGTAATATATTCTTGATTTGGTCATGTAGTCCTGCACAGATGTGTACTCATCTCTCAAATATGTTTCAAATTTGGAACTGTTGTCTCGAAGGTGTCGCACGATAGCCCGTCTAATTTTAAGATGCTTCTCTTCGTTTTGGCATATGCTAAAGGACAAACTACGGTAGAAACAGTTTCCATCTGGCTTTATGCTCTTCATCTTACAGGGAGACCCGATGCTATAAACATTTGCAGGTGCAATAACATCAATGTTTGCATTAGGCAGTTCTAAACATGTGCACAAAGCAACCTGATCCTGACCTGTTAATGGTTTAAAAGGTCGCTCATGAATTCTTATATCATTAATAATGACACTGTCCGAATCTGATCCCTTACTTCCGTTATGGGTTATTTCTATAGGTTCTGTTATGAATTGTTTGTCTCTCTTTCTTTTTTAAAACTCTGTTGCCTTATCACTGTCGTCTCTCACTTGTTTGTTATAATGGAATGAACGACTCTGGTGAAGCTTCTCTGGTTTAAGCTCAGAACGATTAAGGGGCTTGTGGTTTCTAGGAAAATCATTAGACGCTTTAGGTTCAATATAGTGTCGGCTTTGTGTTTTCCTTGGTGTACCGTGTTTTGTGTTTACATCCCTGCCAATCGTATATACTTCAGAAAAATCTGAATTGTGTTTCGCAGCACCAATACCAAAGTCAGCATCACACACCTTGGCCTTACGTTTTAAAACGTCACTGTAGAGTACTTTACTGCTTGCTTTAGATTCAGTGTTTTTCTCCATTTCCGCCTGAGTACAATGTGATTTTCTGCCGTTTTCAGAAGTTGTTACAATTGTAGTGGACTCGCTGAAAGTATTTCCAACTGCCTGCTGTCCGTACACTTTAGGCTTACCTTTGACAACATTGCTGTAAAGTGGGTTGCTGATCGTTGTAGTCGGTGTGCTTACCATGTAACTGGAAGATGGACCAGATGTTGTACGCACCTCAGCACTGGCATCAGTTATGGTCACTTCAACTCCAGTTCTCAAACTGTGGTGTTCTTACCCCAAATGACTGTGCCAAGTCCAAAACGTAGCTATAAAGAGATGTAGCAGAGCTAAAATAAGCAACACAACTTGCCTTCTGTAGTTTCTGATTAACATTTCTATTAGCATGTGAATCAATGACCGCAAACCATGATCCTGCTTTCACAATAGCACATGTATTAGCACAAATGGTTAAGAGGCATGCGTCATTACTCAGCAGTGTCCGTTGTAATGCTACATCAAATGGCATGGCAACATCACGTACCGCATCATCATAATCATCAACTAGAACAAATCCAGCGAAAGAATCAGCAAAGTTAGTTGAGAAAACAGAATTCCATAATATGTGTTGCCTTGGTAATTCAGAGACAGCAATGTAACCCCTTTCTTGAACATGGTCGCTTATCTTACCTTCAGCTCTCATTGACTTATACAGATCAGTCCCTTTCACGAGAACATCATCCAAATCTTGAGTCTCCCAAGTCAGCACACTTCATCTTGCACTTCAAAATTGCAGTCAGACTGATTGCACCACACTGCTTGTTACGTACATCTTGAAACTGTGGATGACCTTGGTGAAAAGATCCCAATAACACAGACCTCTCTGGAAAATCAACAGATTGAGTTAAAGAGAATGAATCATCAGTAACAACAGTGTGTTCTTTTTCCACGGTACTTGACAGTGAGTTAGTTGGAGAATCATGAGAGTTTGGTAGTTTGGCAGAGATTGGTAAGTTTGGAGAGTTTGACAAGTTTGACAAGTTTGTTGGAAGGTTTGACAGTTTGGTAGAGTTTGGCAAGTTTGTTGACAAGTTTGTTGGCAAGTTTGATGGCAAGTTTGTTGACAAATCTGTTGACAAATCTGTTTCACAAAGTTGTTTTGAAAACGTGTTGGTCTTAGAGTCATGGTCAAAGTCAGCTTTTTTTTCACAAGGAAGTCTAACCTCGGCAGTGGGCCCCTGGTGGTCTGAAGACCTCAGGTTAGCCCACCTTCTTTTCTGTGCCTGGGACTGTTTGCTGGATCGTGGCATCTACAACACAGACAGAACACACATTAGAACTAGAAAAACCACATAGCGGCTAAATGCCACTGCCCAACAATGCAAGTTGCAGTTAACCTAACTAACCCTATCCCTAACTAACTGCTAATCTAACTAACGCTAATGCTACCTAATGCTAATGCTAACTCTAATGCTAATGCTAGCTCACTAAAGCTAGCATTATTGTTAGAATTAGCGTTACCTAGCTAGTGTTAGCATTAGCTAGCATTAGCATTAGCTAGCTAGCGTTAGCATTCAAAAGTGCCTTTTGTGATGTCACGGTGACCTTGACCTTTGAATACTAAAACCTAATCCAATACATCTAATTAAGTCCAACTGGACATTTTGGCCAAATATGAACAAATTCCATTCAACCTTTCTTGAGATAGTGTTCATCAGGCCAAAAACACAAACACATTTTGTGAGATCACAGTGACCTTGAAAACAGACTTGGACTTTAAGATCACCCTTCCAAATGCACTCAGTGCAAATATAGCAATAGGGCTAGGGAAAATGTAGTCCCAGACACGACCATCTTGTTTCTACATAGGGGTATCTATTCTCTGATTGCATAGGATTCTATGCAGTAGAGCCAATCAGACAAATAGATACACCTGTGTAGAAAAAAGATGGTCGTGTCTGGGACTACATTTTCCCAAGCCCTATTTTGACCAAATGTTTAAATAATATAAATTATGCAAAGTGTGCTAATGAAGGAAGGTGGCATGACTGCATCATGGTTACAGATTAATGTCTGGACATCACAAACATGGACTCAAATGAAATTGTTGCATACAAGTATTTTAACACACTATTTTAAATTAATGAAGGATGGCTTCCCACACACTTGCATTTAGCTAGCATTAGCTACCATGAGGTAGCTAAAGCTAGCTAGGAACTAGGAGCATAATTTGACACAATTCGAGGTTAATCTTTACCATCCAATAGAAATATTCAAAAATGAATTATGATACAGCACATTTAAAGTATAATATATGGTCTCTCACAAACATATATGCATAGCAAGTCAATATTTGTCTACAGTGTTATATCCAGCTAATCACATCAAACACACACAGCCTTACCTTTCAGTAGCTTGAAGCTAATTACAAGATGAAGGCGACTCTGGCTGAAAAGCAGATATCTAGGTCAAAAGCTGCCTCTGATTGGCTTGTTAAACTTCCAGGAAACAAGGACGTAAATATAATATTTCAAAATAAAAGTCATTTTAAAACAAATAACTTTGGTCTGTGAGTTTTGTGCTGTTTGTGAGTTTTGTGTTTCGTTTGCCAGATTAACAGGTGTAATTAATAATCAATCTGGTTTCAGTCACATGATGAACATTACTTTGCTTACTAAAGATGGCTGCTGTGAAAAAAAACCTATTGTTATTTCACCACAAACAAGTTAATTTCAGTTTCAGACCATTTCAGGGATTAATTGCTCTCAGGTTGTGAAAAGACTTGAGACCCCACTTTGAGGAATAGTAGCACAAAACATTTTACATCATGTTGACCATGAGGGAGCACTGCAATAAGCAAATATGTGTCTGTGTTTACATCAATGCTTTTGAAATGATCATATCAAGTTGCTGCTGATACCAGGGCATGCCTAATGGCCACTATTAAGCGAATTGGCCACAGGGTGACACTATAAGAAGCCAAAATGCTTAAAGCCACGATCTAACTTGATTAAGAAAATGACTGAATCAATGTTGTGTTTCTAATTCGACACCTATCCTACACTTTTAAAGATAGGAGGAAATATACCTCAAAATGTTTGCGTGATTGTCTGGATTCTATAGAAGTAAATAGTTAAGTTATGTTATATATATTTTTCACCATGCCAATTTAAATGACGACACCCCCCTCACTCAACCGAGAGGAAGTGAAGACTAACATGGGCGATTCCCCTTTGCGACATCCGGCGTAGCACAGTGGATAGCGTGTCGGCCTTGCAAGTAGCAGGTACAGAGATCAAATTCCGTTCAACAATGTCTGACTTTAGAAAATCTCAGGACCATCCTTGACTCTTGTCAAACACGTCTAGCTGATTCCTTGTCTGCTTGCAGTTAAACTGCTTGGCCCCCACGTCCCTGCCAGAGCTGTGAACAACAGGTAGACTGGAACATGTGAGTGGTTGTGCCAAGAACCTGTTACAGACATGTATAGATAAATAATGAGACACAAAATTAATGTTTCTTCACAACAGGTAAGCTCAGAATAATTTAAAATAAATGCATTTGTCAATCAACTAATTCACTGTCACCTGGAAACAGCCACGGCTTCTAGTTCTACTTTAACTTATCAATTAATCAAAAACCCATCAGAGGTTTTCTGAACATTCAACTATAATCAAAGTGGAAGAGGATCAAGTCACAAATGATGGTGGAGTACGCCGTCAATTTCCACTGAGACTTGCATGGGCAACACAAGGTTCAAGGTCTTACTGTTGAAAAAGCTGTTGTATCACTCAAGAAGATCTTTACTGCAGGGCAAGCATACGTTGCTTTGAGTCATGTGAAAACTCTCACTGGATTGATAATTGAAGACTAACAAGGAAGTAAATATGATATTTCAAAATAAAAGTAATTGTAAAACAAAGAACCTTGGTCAGTGAGTTTTGTGCTGGTCAATGTGTCAATATACAGTACCAAACCAATTATGATATATATATATATATATAGGTCCTATATACCTCCCTCTTTCTCTCTCTGTCTCTCTCTCTCTCTCTCTCTCTCTCTATATATATATATACCTCTCTGTCTCTCTCTCTCTCTCTCTCTCTCTCTCTCTCTCTCTATATATATATATATGGGATGGCTGTGGCTCAGTGGGATGTCCAATGATTGTAGGGCCGGCTGTTCCAATCCCTCCTCCTCTGTCGAAGTGTACTTGGGCAAGACACTGAGCAGGCTAGCACCTTGCATGGCAGCTGCCGCCATTCGTCTGTGAATGAGAGGCCATTGTAAAGCCCTTTGGGTGCCACTATATAAGTGCAGTCCATTTACCATATACAGTATATAGGTCAATGGTCTCATCTCAAACCAATTTGAACATTACCATCACCAACAATACTAGTGTAGCCTACAATATTAGGACTTAAAGGTGATTCAAGATTTTAATTTATTACAACAGATCACAATTTGAAAACCTTAGCCCCACAGGGGGCTTGAACTGCGAACCTTCTGTTCACTGCACCAGTAACTTGGACCACTACGCTATACGTGCAATTGACCTTACTGACTCATGAGCGATATTAGAGGTGACTACCAAACCAGATATAAACATCGTCATTGTTGAATCCATCAAAATTTATTAAATTAATTAATTAAATAAAATCAGTACTTTTGTTCTGCACCTTTCTAAAAGCCCTGTGGATGTCTTATTCTTTAAGAATTATACATACAAATGTTGCCTCAATGACCTTTGACACATGTCAACAGCAGGGGCACTGGAAGTGGGCTGCTGAGGGTGCTGCTGCAGCACTCCCTAGCTGCAGAGAGGAGGAGCTGGAGGTAGGACGAGCACCCCTAAAAGTAATTTAATTTTTTGAGTTTTTTTAATTATTATTATTTTAAACGATATAATAAATAATTTTCCTTTGGGTAAGAAAATAGATTTTAAAAATCTAAATGTGTTGGTTAGTTTTTAGTGAACATGGACCTCGTTCACGTCACTTTCATGTTGTTAATGAAACTTCAAATGCTCAGTCACAATTCATTGGCAAACTGCCGTTGGACAAGGTCACGTAAACTTTAGACAACATGGCGCAAAAACGGATCTTAGACTTATTCAATATGACTTATTCAATACTAAAAATGAGGAACAGCGAGGAGAACCGAGCCAGAAGATGGTGCAGCACCTTCTGTCCTCACTGACGACAACCAGTCAGTGCAGACAATATAGCTAGCAGGTCAGCTGCTACCTAAGAACTAGCCAACACAAACCGGCGGGAGGACCCAGTGATGTACGGTCAGCTAGATGTTCCAGGACAAGGCCCAGCTATTGTGAGTGTGACAAGCATCAATATTCATTTTTGGTTATTGCTGCCACTGTGTAAAATGTGTTTAATGGGCAATATGTTTGTAGTAGTAGGCTATGTAGCCAGGAATTGGCAATGCCATGTATGAGCTGAAAATGACATTCATAACTAGCAGGAAAAGCGATTTCACATTATTGCCATTGCACCAGTTGACCTGTGCAGCACAGATCTTAATGTAGGCCTATTGTATATCCTGTGTCTGTTAATGGCATGTTTGAGGCTAGCAGTGTTGTAGAGCCGTTTGTGTTGTGTTGATAGGCCTAGTAGAACTTGAGTGTCAAATGATAGGCATGCGCGTGTCAGACCTTCCTGCGCCCCTGGTCAAGATAGTTTATGTCGGTTTCACAATGCAAATTATCTGTCCTCTGGTAAGACCCACAGTTGCAATTATTCGACTAACTAGGTCTATAGCAAGTATAGTTAAAAACAACTGACCTTCACACACATCTTCAAAACATTGTCTGAAGCAGTTTTGATTTTCAATCATTTATTTTTTTTACAGCAGTAACATAAATCTTCACACTTGAATAGTAGCCTAATTAGATGTATTCCAGTGCATATACAATTTTCATTCAATCAAAACTATTCTTAACATTGTAGGCCTATGATAAAAATATATCCGATATATCATATCAACCATTAAAGTAAAACTAGACCTCATGCTGTATGTAAAAAAATAAAAAAATAAATCAACATATGAAAGGTTTAGGGAAAACAATAAGTAGGCTAATACCTACCAAAAACAGAAACTCAGGCCTTGTCTAGGCTACATCCTGGACTACATCCTGGACATCGTGCTCTGATCCCTCTGCATCCACACCTTCCAAATCTGCACCCCCCTGTTCGTTCACTGCACACGGCCTTAATGAAAGAATCAGTCCCTCCCCATTCATGGACCCCTCAACTTCACCTATATTAATTAAATGCTTTTCAATCGCCTCTACGTCACATAACTCCATTAAGCCTTGCTCCCTCAAGTAGGTAGAAACAGAAGAGTGGGTGAAAATCAGCGAATTATATTTCCCATCACTGTTCAACTCCAATACGCCACTGTATGCAAGGATAAAGGAGCTGGTTCTCTGAAGGAGCTTGCAGCACCTGCATCTGTTTGTTGCCGAGCGACTCTCAAACTCCTCCTGGCTGCCATGGCATCTCCGACAACGGTATTTGATGACTATCTGCACACCACTCACAGTTCCACGAAGCGGTCTGTCCCGGGATTCATCATAGGCTTCGATTGACTCCGGCTCTCCAACATCAGGGATTTCGGTAGCAGTTGTTGATGGAGTGCTGGTCAAAACCGTACGCTCCCCCATTTTTCTGGTAGCCAAGTTCTCCAATCTGTACGACCTGGTAACTTGGACACACATTATCTGTTTTTCCCAGAGGGTCAGCGATGTCTGACCAGTGGGGTCACAGATGCGGAACTCTTTCAGCTCACACGGAGCCCCAGCCACAGTTACCACTTTGCTCACAATGCCTTCTGGTAGGATCTTGACCTCCACCATACCCACCTATGACAAGACAGGCAAACAAAAACACACTTACTACAACAAACTGCACAACACAACTTATTTATTCCATTGTTTCTTTACACACATTTAGCCTACAGTAAATAGACTAATGCAAGAAACTAACAAATATGAGTGAATGTCCAAATCTAAATATGAACATCGCGGCTAGGGCTGGGTTAAAAAATATTGATTAATCGATTCTGAATCAAATGATTCAGAATCGATTCATGAATCCCAAAAGAACCGATTCATGAATCCCAAAATCTCTCTTATTATACTTTTTCATTTATGTTGAATAAAAAGAACATTCATCATGTAACTCCACAGCATGTTTTTGAAAGCAATACTGGGAGGGGGATTGGTCTTTGCCATTTTCAACAGTTTCAGTCATTAAGTACTGGGCAGTCATATAATTCAGGTTACAGCTTAAAAAAAAAAAGGTTTTAGTAACATTAACCGAATCAATATTGAATCAAATCAAATACAATTGTGATAAATCGATTCTGAGTCTTGTGAATCGGAAACTAATCGATTCTTGAAATTTGAATAGATACCCAGCCCTAATCACGGCTAGGCAATAGCCTTGACTTACTATTAACACCCAGGCCTAAATGTCAGACAAACATCTTTCAAACACATGCAGCTCAACTTACGCGCTGTCTGGGGCCAAGACCAAGCACCTCTGCAATCCTCATCTGTCCCATATTGCTAGGCTCTCTTGGGAAAAAGGAAATATTCTCGACCACATTCAAGCTGCTGGCATTTGAACATAGAACATCAAAGCCACTGGGATCAGAGAAGCCTAAGTGGAGCAAAATATAAAGCATTATTTCATACGTCATTCATTTACACCACTAAGAAACCTTCAAGAGTGCAAACATTAACAGACAAGTGCACACTACTTACTCACGGTTCTCCTGACGTTTGCCAGCTGAACTGGGGACTTGTTGTCTGAAGCTTGCACAAATGCTATTCGCTTATCAACAGAAAATGCTACAACGCGGTGATATTCTTCTCTTCCGGTCTGCAGGGTGGCTTCGAAGTACCGGATGTTCCTTCTGGAATTTTTCAGCGGTGACACTGCATGTAGGAACCCAACTACACTGTCACTTGGAATTTTCTGTTGTTTTGCTGGGCTAGCCATTTGGTGGTTATGCTCATTCTTCTGCTTTTTCCTTCTGCTCTGTCTGCTATCACAGTATTAGGCCCTTTCCACAGCAGCCATTTTAATTTGAAGCAGTGCACATCGTTTGCCAGATTAACAGGTGTGATTAATAATCAATCTGGTTTCAGTCACAGGATGAACATTACTCTGCTTTCTAAAGATGGCTGCTGTGAAAAAACCCTATTGCTATTTAACCACAAACAATGTTTAATGTTATCTTTATTTTTACCTTACATATTAAGTTAATTTCAGTTTCAGACCATTTCAGGGATTAATTGCTCTCAGGTTGTGAAAAGACTTGAGACCCCACTTTGAGGAATAGTAGCACAAAGCATTTTGCAATCATGTTGACCATGAGGGAGCACTGCAATAAGCAAATATGTGTCTGTGTTTACATCAATGCTTTTGACATGATCATATCAGGTTGCTGCTGATACCAGGGCATGCCTAATGGCCACTGAAGAAAAATATTAAGCAAATTGGCCACAGGGTGGCACTATAACAAGCCAAAATGCTTAATAGCCACGCTGTAACTTCATTAAGAAAATGAATGAATCAATGTTGTGTTTCTAACTCGTCACCTCTCCTACACTTTAGAAGATAGGAGAACATATACCTCAAAATGTTTGCGTGATTGTCTGGATTCTATAGAAGTAAATAGTTCAGCTATGTTATGTATACTTTTCACCCTGTGCCAATTTAAATGACGACACCCCCCTCATTCAACCGAGAGGAAGCGAAGGCTGACATGCCTTGTGGACTAGGGCCATTCACCTTTGCAACATCCGGCGTAGCACAGTGGATAGTGCATCGGCCTTGCAAGCAGCAGGTACAGAGATTGAATCCCATTCAACCATGTGTCTGACTTTTGAAAACCTCGGGACCATCCTTGACCCTTGGCTCATGTCGCCATGTCAGTCTAGCTGATTCCTTGGCTGCTTGCAGTTAAACTGCTTGGCCCCCACATCCCTGCTTGCAGGTATATTTAATATAGTCATTCTCATGGGCAAATATTATATTCACTGTAGTAAGTGGAGAAACACCAAACCCTCCTTTCTTTGTTTTATAAATGACTTTAAATCATTTTTCTCTTCTCTCAACAAACTAGTCAATTAAGGCAAGAAATACTTGTGCTAAAATGTCTCATTATTTGTTGATGTAGCTAACCAAATATTTACACTCCTTTTTTGTTTGCTTACAAGATTGGAACTATATTCAAACCCCCTTATGTTCCTTTTCTGTTTTTTCTTTGTCTACTCTTGCTTTGTATCCAAATGCAGTAATGTGCCGGGAATGTTATTGGTTTCCTGCAAGATTTTGTATATTTCTTGTTGTTCTTAAATAAAGGCAATAAAAAAAAATAAAAAAAAGAATGGAAAAAAAAATAAAAAATACCAATAAAGAAAATTAAACAAAAAAATGTTTTATAAAAAAAAGTAGCCTTTGACTCACGTCACCAGAAGTCTTTCGAGCTACGAGTGCCAAACTTGATAAAAATAGAATATTATACTCGATAATAATATTTAATTCCAGCGGTTCGTGACAACAACGCTAATGATCATGGTTGTTAGATTTATTAGCTAACATTACTTACCATATGTGACCGCCACTGGTAATTTGGTCCTCAACTAGGCAAAGGTCATTTTTCAGTTTTTTACAGATTATGAAAGTGCAGATTGTAAGCTTACAAATGATGTCTCATACATTGAAATCTGAACATAGTTGAAGAAGATATGCTTATTTGAATGCTAGTACTGCCAAATCAACTTAGCTGAGAAATCCTCCTCCAAAGTTCTCCAACATTTTCACACCTCTGACTGCCAGGTAATGGGCGTGGACAATAGCCTGGTAACCCCACCCCCAGCCACTCCCCCACTGGACGATCTGTCATTATCTGTCAAAGTGGCTGTCAACTTGGGGTATTAACTGAGAGTGGCTGCCAAGTGGGGTGCTCTCTCACTGATGACCCCACACTCTTTGAGTCAGTATTAATCTTGCTCTCAACTGCATTCACAACACAATATAAGATGAAGTTCAAATGTAACGTTCTGTATGGTCCCATACATGATATAAAGTACAAGCATAAGTAGTAAAGTGTACAAAAAAAGGCAACAGTCTAAGTGTTAAAGTGTACAGTCAGTTGTCTGTTTTATAGACAAGGTGCATAGTGTTCATTGTGATCAAGTGTACAACAAAGTAATAACAGTCCCCAGCTCAATACTCAAGGTAATAACAACAGTACTCAGCTCAGTATTCAATATTCTGACAATGCAGTCTGTGCAAGTGTGGGCAAGTCTTTGCAAGAGAACAAGCAACGGTTCAGTATACAAACTGGAAAAGGCTGTGGCCTTTCTCCTGCAGTGCTGTCCGTCCTGATGATCTGCATTGAATCTACAAGCGGACAGTCTTGTTCTGAGCTGCTGTGGAGTTTGGCGGGGGACATGTGACGTCTCGTCCCTCATCAGAGCAGAACTCTCTGATCTTGTCAAAGAGATACGTCTGTCTGGCCATGTCCAGTCCGGGTGGGGCTTGCACAAGAAGACCTTCTCTGGGGGGCAGGACATCAGGCTTGCGCACCAGCTGAAACTCGACTGCCGGTGCATCACAGTGTTCTCTGGCCACAACCATGCCAGGTCTCTCAGCATCAAAACTGCAATAGAATAGAAGGAAGAAAGTACATTAAACTATTGCCCACAGGACTGGCACTCCATATAGATAAAATAGTACCAGAATGTGTTGATTAAATAGACTAGCTAATGCATTATAATTACCTGAAGTGCTGGTAACTCGTAATCTGTGGGAGTGCCCGGAATTAGGGTTTCAGGTGAAGCTTGTGCATGGTCCGCCAAGCACAGTACCACAGCACTAAATTGTTCTTGTTTTGTCCACGGCAGTTGTCACAATGTAGGTCCACGTGTGTTTCTCCAACTCCATAGTTGTTGAAGAAATGATGCACGTAGTTGATGACTGCATTGCTGCTTCGGCATCCCCTCACAGCAGACACCAAAAATGCCACACGTGCGTACATGGGTCCTGGCTGAAGAAGGTCAGAAAGGAAGTGGACCTTGGACAAAGGAAAAAATAGGAAGAAAAGGAAAAGATGACTGGCATTGAAAATCAAAAACACACCTGTAACCCTAACCCTACCACATCACAACACACTCATCATAGGATGAACGTATTCTCACCTGTTGTGCAAAATCAAAGCTGTAGTGCATAGTGATCTTCTTGCTGGTTGGTATGGAGGGGCCAAGGGAGAGCTGCAAATCCTCCAGGCCTGGAGCTTGTTTTTGCTCATCCTGTAACCAAAACAAAAAACAAAGGTGTCAGACTACCATACCTCTCATGCTCTCTCATTCTGTTTCTCTCTATAATATAGCTACCTAGCTAGATATTAGCTGCCTCGCTGGCTAGTTTAGGAACAAAGGGCTAGCTCACTAGCTAGCCATGTCCCTGTGCTAGGCAGCTGGCTGGATATTAGCTGCCTCGCTAGCTAGTTTAGGAACAAAGGGCTTGCTCACTAGCTAGCCATGTCCCTGTGCTAGACAGCTGGCTAGATATTAGCTACCTTGCTGGCTAGTTTAGGAACAAAGGGATAGCTCACTAGCTATAGCCATGTCCCTGTGCTAGGTAGCTGGCTAGTTTAGGAACGAAGGGACAGCTCAGCTAACTAGCATGTTAGCTAACGTTAGCTAGCTAGCCTTTGTTAGTAAGTGCTAGTGCCTTTGTTATGCTAGCTAGACTTAGTCACTTGTTTAGAAAGGAGCTACTGCTAAACGACTAACGTTAATGCAATGTAAACAGCACAGATAGTATAAAGATAGCTTACCCCAAAGCAAAGCAGAATGCTTGGCGGCAGACAACAGCGGTGTGAATCTGGTACGTCGTTCGACGCAACTTTCGCTTGGTAGCAACTTGCTTTGTTGATACAGTCATCTCTGTATCACAAGTCATCAAGAATAAAACTGTACGAACGAGTCCTGCTCTGCTGGAGTTTTAGCTGCTCTTAAAACTCTTTCCATGTCCTGGATGCCATCCCCGTCTTCTCTTTAGCAAAAGCTGTAGCATCCATGGTTAAACTTGGGACTGAATGTAAACAAAGCCGGCGTGTTGGGGAAGGGTGGGGGGGCGGAGAACCCGGAAGCAATAGCCAATGAAACCATCATCATCATCATCTTCATCCGCTTATCCAGGGTCGGGTCGCGGAGGCAGCAGCTCCAGCAGGGGGCCCCAGACATCCCTTTCCCTAGCAGCATCAACCAGCTCTGCCTGGGGAATCTTTAGCCGCTCACAGGCCAGTGCGGAGATGTAGTCCCGCCACCTGGTCCTGGGTCTACCCCGCGGCCTCCTCCCAGCCGGACACGCCTGGAACACCTCCCTAGGGAGGCGCCCAGGAGGCATCCTCACTAGATGCCCGAACCACCTCAACTGGCTCCTTTCGACGCAAAGGAGCAGCGGCTCTACTCCGAGTCTCTCCCGGATGACTGAACTTCTTACCCGATCTCTCAGGGAGACCCCAGCCACCCTCCGGAGAAAACTCATTTCGGCCGCTTGTATCCGTGATCTCGTTCTTTCGGTCATGACCCATCCTTCATGACCATAGGTGAGGGTGGGGACGAAGATAGACCGGTAGATCGAGAGCTTTGCCTTTTGGCTCAGCTCTCTTTTCGTCACAACAGTGCGGTATAGCGACTGCAGAACCGCACCAGCTGCTCCGATTCTCCGGCCAAACTCCCTCTCCATGGTTCCCTCACTCGTGAACAAGACCCCCAGATACTTGAACTCCTTCACTTGGGGTAAGGACTAATGTCCTACTCGGAGCGGACAGGCCACCGGTTTCCTGCTGAGAACCATGGCCTCAGATTTAGAAGTGCTTATTCTCATCCCAGCCGCTTCACACTCAGTTGCGAACCTATCCAGAGAGTGCTGGAGGTCGCAGGCAGCTGATGCCATCAGGACCACATCATCTGCAAAAAGCAGTGACGTGATCCCCAGCTCACCGAACTGCAAACCCACCTCCCCCCGGCTACGCCTCGATATCCTGTCCATGAAAATCACAAACAGGATTGGTGACAAAGCGCAGCCCTGGCGGAGGCCAACACCCACCGGAAAGGCAGACGACTTACTGCCGAGGACCCGGACACAGCTCTCGCTCTGGGTGTACAGGGATTGGATGGCCCTAAGTAGGGACCCCCTCACCCCATACTCCCGCATAACCCTCCACAAGACCTCTCGGGGGACCCGGTCGTAAGCCTTCTCCAAGTCCACAAAACACATGTAGACAGGTTGGGCAAACTCCCAAGCCCCCTCCAAGATCCTTGCGAGAGTGAAGAGCTGGTCGGTAGTTCCACGACCAGGACGAAATCCGCATTGTTCCTCTTCGATCTGAGGTTCGACTATCGGCCGGACCCTCCTTTCCAGCACCTTGGAGTAAACTTTCCCTGGGAGGCTGAGTAATGTGATGCCTCTATAATTCGCACACACCCTCTGGTCCCCTTTTTTGAATATTGGGACCACCACCCCAGTCTGCCACTCCTTCGGCACTGACCCAGACTTCCACGCAGTGTTACAGAGGCGTGTTAACCAAGACAGCCCCTCTACACCCAGCGCCTTCAGCATTTCTGGACGGATCTCATCAGTCCCTGGGGCTCTGCCACTGTGGAGTTGTTTGACTACCTCAGTGACCTCCTCCAAGGACATTGACGACCCCCCATCATCTTCCGGCTCTGCCTCGATCGTAGAGGGTGGATTAGTCGGGTTCAGGAGTTCCTCAAAGTGCTCCTTCCAACGCTCAACAACCTCCTCAGTTGAGGTCAGCAGTGTCCCCTCCTTGCTGTATACAGCTTGGATGGTCCCCCGCTTTCCCTTCCTGAGGTGTCTGATGGTCTTCCAGAAACACCTCAGGCCCTCAGGCCACAGCTCCCAGCCACAGCTTCAGCAATGGAGGCTTTGAACACCGACCACTCATGCTCGATGTCCCCAACCTCCACAGGGATGCCTGAGAAGCTCCGCCGGAGGTGGCAATTGAAATCTCTCCGGACAGGCTCTTCCTCCAGACGTTCCCAGTTCACCCTCACTACACGCTTGGGTTTTCCAGGTCTGTCCAGAAGTTTCCCCCGCCATCGAAACCAGCTCACCACCAGATGGTGATCAGTGGACAGCTCTGCCCCTCTCTTTACCCGAGTGTCCAAAACGCATGGCCTCAGATCAGATGATACGATAACGAAATCGATCATCGACCTTCGGCCTAAGGTGTTCTGATGCCAGGTGTACTTGTGGGCATTCTTGTGTTCGAACATGGTGTTTGTTATGGACAAACCGTGACTAGCACAGAAGTCCAACAACAAAACACCACTCGGGTTCAGATCGTGGTGGCCATGCCTCCCAATCACGCCCCTCCAAGTTTCTCCATCATTGCCTACGTGTGCATTGAAGTCTCCCAGTAGGACACTGGAGTCCCCTGCAGGAGCCCCCAAAAGGACTCCACTCAGGGTCTGCAGGAAAGCTGAGTACTCTGAACTGCTGTTCGGTGCATAAGCACAAACCACAGTCAGAGTCCCCCCCCCCACAGTCCTAAGGCGCAGGGAGGCGACCCTCTCGTCCACTGGGGTGAACTCCAGCAATGAAACCAAATCATGCTAATCGATCTGCCCGCCCCCAAACCCGACTCGAAATCAGCTAAAAACGAGCTTAGTTTGCAGACTAATTATACGTATTTCGTGAACCTAAAACTGTTGTCTGTTATAGTAAGTGGGTTCTTCACAACTTCAACTTTGGTAATACAAAAAACGAAAAAAAACTTGTTTTTATTTATTTTGCCCCCTAGCGCATTTTGGGGTTTGCCGAGTTGCGGACCAAATCACCAGCCGCTGTCACATATATATGTTATATCATGCGACAGTTTAACTTAGGCTTCACGTATGATAGCGTATTTGAGACATATATTGAGTACTTTTTTAGTATATTGTGGGTTGTCTATTGAGATAACAGATATTGGAAATTACAAGGGACAATCTAAACTTATGGAACATGTTATCAGAACACACAAACACCCACTACAACCTCCGTAGTAAATCAATGAAAATAGGGTATTTTTAGCATTAGGTATTCCAGTACCTTACCACTCGATAGGGACGCTGTCTGATATTAGACCACATTTTGACGAGAGATTATTTCCGCTCGGCAGGGTCTACATTTGGGCTGTATTTCAAACCGAGGGGCTCATCCCTAAGCCCTACACCTTATTGAGTGTCTTCCCTATGTAGTGAGCACTGTTAAGGGCATTGAGTGTCAAAATAACACTCGTTTGGAATGCCCTTCAAAGTCATTTTCAGGGCTGTTCAGGGATGTTGCATGTGTCAACAGCCTGTCACAAGCTACAGTAGGCGTTCACGTCGTAGGCTATCACGTTTCATGCAGCTCTCTCCCTCTCTTGCTGACTGAAACTTCACTTCCCTGTCGTTTCCATTGTGTGGATTTCTACAGTAGGCCTAAAAGTAAAATAGGAAAAATAGAATTAGGGCCAAAGGTTCTATTTACAGCCACGAAAAGCAAGCAAGGCTGAACCAAGTGATGTGTGTTTTATCTATCCTCTCCATATAGTACCAGGGACAGCGCTCAAGAGAATGGGTGGCGTTAACGCCCCCAGCTAACAACGCTTAGCCTACCCCACTCAGGAGTAACGTTGGTACAGTAATATGGAATTCTCATACAATGACGAGGCATCACCAAGCAATATTTTCAGTGCGACACTTCACAATTCATAGTGATGATTTGTGGTCGTTTATAACTAAATATGCAGCTAACAAGCTATAAATATGAAGGTAGACTCTCTATGATATGTAATTGTAGGAGAGTCGGTTACTTTTCCATTGCAGTTTAAAATGTTGCTATCACAAGCCCAGAAATCAGTCTTGTCACTGCTTTTGGGCGTTACGACCACCCATCCCGAGTGCGGGCGCCACCTTATTAGGGCCCGAGCACTGGCGGTGCGAGGCCCTATTGTATTTCGAAGGATTATTAGGGCCCGAGCACTGGCGGTGCGAGGCCCTATTGTATTTCGAAGGATTATTAGGGCCCGAGCACTGGCGGTGCGAGGCCCTATTGAAACTCGAAGGATTATTAGGGCCCGAGCACTGGCGGTGCGAGGCCCTATTGAAACTCGAAGGATTATTATTATTCTCCTTCTTTACTCCAAACAAATGCCTTTTTGGCGGCCTAAACATAGATGAAAACGGATGAAACTTTGCAGATACGTCAGTCCCGGTGAAAAATTTGATAATTCATGGGTGACCGAAATGGGCGTGGCAAAACGGCTCAAGAGCGCCCCCTGGAAAAATTAAAATGGCGAGCCCCACCTTTCAGTTTGATGTAGGCGAACGAAATTCGGTGGGCATATGTATTTCATCGAGCCACACTTAAATGTCTCTTGGAGCTATACCCAACATGCAACAGGAAGTCCGCCATTTTGCTCTTAATGTGCCATTTTGTCCTTGTTTTGACCATTTCCATGCCTCGTACTTCGACGAACTCCTCCTACAGATTTCATCCGATCAACTTCATATCGGGTCAGCTTCATCTTAAGACCTTTGTGATCAAAAGTTATCAAAAAAATTGAGTTTTCACCAAACACCCTTGCCGTGGCGCCCTGCCAAAGTTTGACATTTCGCCATAAAACACGAAGTCCTCATAACTCCTCCATACATTATCCAATTTGTCCGATATATCTCACGCTTCATGACGGTTCTGTCCTGAACACATCTATGTGTCAGTATTGCGTCATACTTATAGCGCCACCTATTGGTGAAACAGGAAGTCCTCATAACTCCTCCATACATTATCCAATTTGTCCGATATATCTCACGCTTCATGACGGTTCTGTCCTGAACACATCTATGTGTCAGTATTGCGTCATACTTATAGCGCCACCTATTGGTGAAACAGGAAGTCCTCATAACTCCTCCATACATAATCCAATTTGTCCGATATATCTCACGCTTCATGACGGTTCTGTCCTGAACACATCTATGTGTCAGTATTGCGTCATACTTATAGCGCCACCTATTGGTGAAACAGGAAGTACTCATAACTCCTCCATACATTATCCAATTTGTCCGATATATCTCACGCTTCATGACGGTTCTGTCCTGAACACATCTATGTGTCAGTATTGCGTCATACTTATAGCGCCACCTATTGGTGAAACAGGAAGTCCTCATAACTCCTCCATACATTATCCAATTTGTCCGATATATCTCACGCTTCATGACGGTTCTGTCCTGAACACATCTATGTGTCAGTATTGCGTCATACTTATAGCGCCACCTATTGGTGAAACAGGAAGTCCTCATAACTCCTACATATGTTATCCGATTTACACCACATTGCTCACGCTTGATGAAGGTCGCGTCCTGAACACATCTGTGGTTAGTATTGAGTCCTACTTATAGCAACGCCTACAGGTCAAGCAGGAAGTCATCATAACTCCTACATACATTGTCCAATTTACTCAACATTTCTCACGCTTCATCAAGGTACCGTCCTGAACACATCTATGCATCGGTATTGAGTCACGCTTAGAGCGCCACCTACTGGTTACAGGAAGTTTCTCTCAGTACTGGACACCGAAATAGCACAGCCTCTAACGGCGCCACACCCCGACACGCGTGGGGTGCGAGGGCCCGCTCAATGCTGCTCGCAGCCCTAGTTAGGGCCCGAGCACTGGCGGTGCGAGGCCCTATTGAAACTCGAAGGATTATTATTCTCCTACCTTCTCCTTCTTCTTCTTCTTCTTCTTCTTCTTCTTCTCCCCAAACAAATGCCTTTTTGGCGGCCTAAACATCGATGAAAACGGATGAAACTTTGCAGATACGTCAGTCCCGGTGAAAAATTGGATAATTCATGGGTGACGGAAATGGGCGTGGCAAAACGGCTCAAGAGCGCCCCCTGGAAAGTTTAAAATGGCGAGCCCCACCTTTCAGTTTGATGTAGGCGAACGAAATTCGGTGGGCATATGTATTTCATCGAGCCACACTAAAATGTCTCTTGGAGCTATACCCAACATGCAACAGGAAGTCCGCCATTTTGCTCTTAATGTCCCATTTTGTTCTTGTTTTGACCATTTCCATGCATCGTACTTCGACGAACTCCTCCTACAGATTTCATCCGATCAACTTCATATCGGGTCAGCTTCATCTTAAGACCTTTGTGATCAAAAGTTATCAAAAAAATTTAGTTTTCACCAAACACCCTTGCCGTGGCGCCCCGCCAAGGTTTGACATTTCGCCATAAAACACGAAGTCCTCATAACTCCTCCATACATTATCTAATTTGTCCGATATATCTCACGCTTCATGACGGTTCTGTCCTAAACACATCTATGTGTCAGTATTGCGTCATACTTATAGCGCCACCTATTGGTGAAAAAGGAAGTCCTCATAACTCCTCCATACATTATCCGATTTGTCCCATATATCTCACGCTTCATGACGGTTCTGTCCTGAACACATCTATGTGTCATTATTGCGTCATACTTATAGTGCCACCTATTGGTGAAACAGGAAGTCCTCATAACTCCTACATACATTATCCAATTTGTCCGATATATCTCACGCTTCATGACGGTTCTGTCCTGTACACATCTGTGTTTCAGTATTGATTCAAACTTATAGCGCCACCTATTGGTGAAACAGGAAGTCCTCATAACTCCTACATACATTATCCAATTCGTCCGATATATCTCACGCGTCATGAAGGTTCTGTCCTGAACACATCTATGTGTCAGTATTGTGTCATACTTATAGTGCCACCTATTGGTGAAACAGGAAGTCCTCATAACTCCTACATACATTATCCAATTTGTCCGATATATCTCACGCTTCATGACGGTTCTGTCCTGAACACATCTATGTGTCAGTATTGCATCATACTTATAGCGCCACCTATTGGTGAAATAGGAAGTCCTCATAACTCCTACATACATTATCCAATTTGTCCCATATATCTCACGCTTCATGACGGTTCTGTCCTGAACACATCTATGTTTCAGTATTGCATCATACTTATAGCGCCACCTATTGGTGAAACAGGAAGTCCTCATAACTCCTCCATACATTATCCAATTTGTCCGATATATCTCACGCTTCATGACGGTTCTGTCCTGAACACATCTGTGTCAGTATTGCGTCATACTTATAGCGCCACCTATTGGTGAAACAGGAAGTACTCATAACTCCTGCATACATCATCCGATTTGCACCAAATTGCTGACGCTTCATCTAGGTCACCTTCTGAACCCATCTATCCGTCGGTATTGAGTCCCACTTACAGCGCCACCTACTGGTGAAACAGGAAGTACTCATAACTCCTACATATGTTATCCGATTTACTCCAAATTGCTCATGCTTGATGAAGGTCGCATCTTGAACACTTCTGTAAGTCAGTATTACGCCATACCTACAGCGCCACCTACTGGTGAAACAGGAAGTCCTCATAACTCCTACATACGTTATCCAATTTACTCAACATTTCTCACGCTTCATCAAGGTACCGTCCTGAACACATCTATGCTTCGGTATTGAGTCACGCTTAGAGCGCCACCTACTGGCGACAGAAACTTTCTCTCAGTACAGCACACCGAAATAGCACACCCTTTAACGGCGCCACACCCCGACACACATGGGGTGCGAGGGCCCGCTCACTGCTGCTCGCAGCCCTAGTTATTATTAGGGCCCGAGCACTGGCGGTGCGAGGCCCTATTGAAACTCGAAGGATTATTATTATTCTTCTCCTTCTCCTTCTTCTCCTTCTTCTCCTTCTCCTTTACTCCAAACAAATGCCTTTTAGGCGGCCTTTCATCGATGAAAACGGATGAAACTTTGCAGATACGTCAGTCCCGGTGAAAAATTTGATAATTCATGGGTGACGGAACTGGGCGTGGCAAAACGGCTTAAGAGCGCCCCCTGGAAAATCTAAAATGGCGAGCCCCACCTTTCAGTTTGATGTAGGCGAACGAAATTCGGAGGGCATATGTAGTTCATCGAGACGCACTAAAATGTCTCTTGGAGCTATACCCAACATGCAACAGGAAGGCCGCCATTTTGCTTTTAATGTGCCATTTTGTCCTTGTTTTGACCATTTCCATGCCTCGTACTTCGACGAACTCCTCCTACAGATTTCATCCGATCAACTTCATATCGGGTCAGCTTCATCTTAAGACCTTTGTGATCAAAAGTTATCAAAAAAATTGAGTTTTCACCAAACACCCTTGCCGTGGCGCCCCGCCAAAGTTTGACATTTCGCCATAAAACACGAGGTCCTCATAACTCCTCCATACATTATCCAATTTGTCCGATATGTCTCACGCTTCATGACGGTTCTGTCCTGAACACATCTATGTGTCAGTATTGCGTCATACTTATAGCGCCACCTATTGGTGAAACAGGAAGTCCTCATAACTCCTCCATACATTATCCAATTTGTCCGATATATCTCACGCTTCATGACGGTTCTGTCCTGAACACATCTATGTGTCAGTATTGCGTCATACTTATAGCGCCACCTATTGGTGAAACAGGAAGTCCTCATAACTCCTCCATACATTATCCAATTTGTCCGATATATCTCACGCTTCATGACGGTTCTGTCCTGAACACATCTATGTGTCAGTATTGCGTCATACTTATAGCGCCACCTATTGGTGAAACAGGAAGTCCTCATAACTCCTACATACATTATCCAATTCGTCCGATATATCTCACGCGTCATGAAGGTTCTGTCCTGAACACATCTATGTGTCAGTATTGTGTCATACTTATAGTGCCACCTATTGGTGAAACAGGAAGTCCTCATAACTCCTACATACATTATCCAATTTGTCCAATATATCTCACGCTTCATGACGGTTCTGTCCTGAACACATCTATGTGTCAGTATTGCATCATACTTATAGCGCCACCTATTGGTGAAATAGGAAGTCCTCATAACTCCTACATACATTATCCAATTTGTCCCATATATCTCACGCTTCATGACGGTTCTGTCCTGAACACATCTATGTTTCAGTATTGCATCATACTTATAGCGCCACCTATTGGTGAAACAGGAAGTCCTCATAACTCCTCCATACATTATCCAATTTGTCCGATATATCTCACGCTTCATGACGGTTCTGTCCTGAACACATCTATGTGTCAGTATTGCGTCATACTTATAGCGCCACCTATTGGTGAAACAGGAAGTCCTCATAACTCCTCCATACATTATCCAATTTGTCCGATATATCTCACGCTTCATGACGGTTCTGTCCTGAACACATCTATGTGTCAGTATTGCGTCATACTTATAGCGCCACCTATTGGTGAAACAGGAAGTCCTCATAACTCCTCCATACATTATCCAATTTGTCCGATATATCTCACGCTTCATGACGGTTCTGTCCTGAACACATCTGTGTCAGTATTGCGTCATACTTATAGCGCCACCTATTGGTGAAACAGGAAGTCCTCATAACTCCTCCATACATTATCCAATTTGTCCGATATATCTCACGCTTCATGACGGTTCTGTCCTGAACACATCTATGTGTCAGTATTGCGTCATACTTATAGCGCCACCTATTGGTGAAACAGGAAGTCCTCATAACTCCTCCATACATTATCCAATTTGTCCGATATATCTCACGCTTCATGACGGTTCTGTCCTGAACACATCTGTGTCAGTATTGCGTCATACTTATAGCGCCACCTATTGGTGAAACAGGAAGTACTCATAACTCCTGCATACATCATCCGATTTGCACCAAATTGCTGACGCTTAGTGTAGGTCACCTTCTGAACCCATCTATCCGTCGGTATTGAGTCCCACTTACAGCGCCACCTACTGGTGAAACAGGAAGTACTCATAACTCCTACATATGTTATCCGATTTACTCCAAATTGCTCATGCTTGATGAAGGTCGCATCTTGAACACTTCTGTAAGTCAGTATTACGCCATACCTACAGCGCCACCTACTGGTGAAACAGGAAGTCCTCATAACTCCTACATACGTTATCCAATTTACTCAACATTTCTCACGCTTCATCAAGGTACCGTCCTGAACACATCTATGCTTCGGTATTGAGTCACGCTTAGAGCGCCACCTACTGGCGACAGAAACTTTCTCTCAGTACAGCACACCGAAATAGCACACCCTTTAACGGCGCCACACCCCGACACACATGGGGTGCGAGGGCCCGCTCACTGCTGCTCGCAGCCCTAGTTATTATTAGGGCCCGAGCACTGGCGGTGCGAGGCCCTATTGAAACTCGAAGGATTATTATTATTCTTCTCCTTCTCCTTCTTCTCCTTCTTCTCCTTCTCCTTTACTCCAAACAAATGCCTTTTAGGCGGCCTGAACATCGATGAAAACGGATGAAACTTTGCAGATACGTCAGTCCCGGTGAAAAATTTGATAATTCATGGGTGACGGAACTGGGCGTGGCAAAACGGCTCAAGAGCGCCCCCTGGAAAATCTAAAATGGCGAGCCCCACCTTTCAGTTTGATGTAGGCGAACGAAATTCGGAGGGCATATGTAGTTCATCGAGACGCACTAAAATGTCTCTTGGAGCTATACCCAACATGCAACAGGAAGGCCGCCATTTTGCTTTTAATGTGCCATTTTGTCCTTGTTTTGACCATTTCCATGCCTCGTACTTCGACGAACTCCTCCTACAGATTTCATCCGATCAACTTCATATCGGGTCAGCTTCATCTTAAGACCTTTGTGATCAAAAGTTATCAAAAAAATTGAGTTTTCACCAAACACCCTTGCCGTGGCGCCCCGCCAAAGTTTGACATTTCGCCATAAAACACGAGGTCCTCATAACTCCTCCATACATTATCCAATTTGTCCGATATGTCTCACGCTTCATGACGGTTCTGTCCTGAACACATCTATGTGTCAGTATTGCGTCATACTTATAGCGCCACCTATTGGTGAAACAGGAAGTCCTCATAACTCCTCCATACATTATCCAATTTGTCCGATATATCTCACGCTTCATGACGGTTCTGTCCTGAACACATCTATGTGTCAGTATTGCGTCATACTTATAGCGCCACCTATTGGTGAAACAGGAAGTCCTCATAACTCCTCCATACATTATCCAATTTGTCCGATATATCTCACGCTTCATGACGGTTCTGTCCTGAACACATCTATGTGTCAGTATTGCGTCATACTTATAGCGCCACCTATTGGTGAAACAGGAAGTCCTCATAACTCCTCCATACATTATCCAATTTGTCCGATATATCTCACGCTTCATGACGGTTCTGTCCTGTACACATCTGTGTTTCAGTATTGATTCAAACTTATAGCGCCACCTATTGGTGAAACAGGAAGTCCTCATAACTCCTACATACATTATCCAATTCGTCCGATATATCTCACGCGTCATGAAGGTTCTGTCCTGAACACATCTATGTGTCAGTATTGCGTCATACTTATAGCGCCACCTATTGGTGAAACAGGAAGTCCTCATAACTCCTACATACATTATCCAATTTGTCCGATATATCTCACGCTTCATGACGGTTCTGTCCTGAACACATCTATGTGTCAGTATTGCATCTTACTTATAGCGCCACCTATTGGTGAAATAGGAAGTCCTCATAACTCCTACATACATTATCCAATTTGTCCCATATATCTCACGCTTCATGACGGTTCTGTCCTGAACACATCTATGTTTCAGTATTGCATCATACTTATAGCGCCACCTATTGGTGAAACAGGAAGTCCTCATAACTCCTACATACATTATCCAATTCGTCCGATATATCTCACGCTTCATGAAGGTTCTGTCCTGAACACATCTATGTGTCAGTATTGCGTCATACTTATAGCGCCACCTATTGGTGAAACAGGAAGTCCTCATAACTCCTCCATACATTATCCAATTTGTCCGATATATCTCACGCTTCATGACGGTTCTGTCCTGAACACATCTGTGTCAGTATTGCGTCATACTTATAGCGCCACCTATTGGTGAAACAGGAAGTCCTCATAACTCCTCCATACATTATCCAATTTGTCCGATATATCTCACGCTTCATGACGGTTCTGTCCTGAACACATCTATGTGTCAGTATTGCGTCATACTTATAGCGCCACCTATTGGTGAAACAGGAAGTCCTCATAACTCCTCCATACATTATCCAATTTGTCCGATATATCTCACGCTTCATGACGGTTCTGTCCTGAACACATCTGTGTCAGTATTGCGTCATACTTATAGCGCCACCTATTGGTGAAACAGGAAGTACTCATAACTCCTGCATACATCATCCGATTTGCACCAAATTGCTGACGCTTAGTGTAGGTCACCTTCTGAACCCATCTATCCGTCGGTATTGAGTCCCACTTACAGCGCCACCTACTGGTGAAACAGGAAGTACTCATAACTCCTACATATGTTATCCGATTTACTCCAAATTGCTCATGCTTGATGAAGGTCGCATCTTGAACACTTCTGTAAGTCAGTATTACGCCATACCTACAGCGCCACCTACTGGTGAAACAGGAAGTCCTCATAACTCCTACATACGTTATCCAATTTACTCAACATTTCTCACGCTTCATCAAGGTACCGTCCTGAACACATCTATGCTTCGGTATTGAGTCACGCTTAGAGCGCCACCTACTGGCGACAGAAACTTTCTCTCAGTACAGCACACCGAAATAGCACACCCTTTAACGGCGCCACACCCCGACACACATGGGGTGCGAGGGCCCGCTCACTGCTGCTCGCAGCCCTAGTTATTATTAGGGCCCGAGCACTGGCGGTGCGAGGCCCTATTGAAACTCGAAGGATTATTATTATTCTTCTCCTTCTCCTTCTTCTCCTTCTTCTCCTTCTCCTTTACTCCAAACAAATGCCTTTTAGGCGGCCTGAACATCGATGAAAACGGATGAAACTTTGCAGATACGTCAGTCCCGGTGAAAAATTTGATAATTCATGGGTGACGGAACTGGGCGTGGCAAAACGGCTCAAGAGCGCCCCCTGGAAAATCTAAAATGGCGAGCCCCACCTTTCAGTTTGATGTAGGCGAACGAAATTCGGAGGGCATATGTAGTTCATCGAGACGCACTAAAATGTCTCTTGGAGCTATACCCAACATGCAACAGGAAGGCCGCCATTTTGCTTTTAATGTGCCATTTTGTCCTTGTTTTGACCATTTCCATGCCTCGTACTTCGACGAACTCCTCCTACAGATTTCATCCGATCAACTTCATATCGGGTCAGCTTCATCTTAAGACCTTTGTGATCAAAAGTTATCAAAAAAATTGAGTTTTCACCAAACACCCTTGCCGTGGCGCCCCGCCAAAGTTTGACATTTCGCCATAAAACACGAGGTCCTCATAACTCCTCCATACATTATCCAATTTGTCCGATATGTCTCACGCTTCATGACGGTTCTGTCCTGAACACATCTATGTGTCAGTATTGCGTCATACTTATAGCGCCACCTATTGGTGAAACAGGAAGTCCTCATAACTCCTCCATACATTATCCAATTTGTCCGATATATCTCACGCTTCATGACGGTTCTGTCCTGAACACATCTATGTGTCAGTATTGCGTCATACTTATAGCGCCACCTATTGGTGAAACAGGAAGTCCTCATAACTCCTACATACATTATCCAATTTGTCCGATATATCTCACGCTTCATGACGGTTCTGTCCTGAACACATCTATGTGTCAGTATTGCATCATACTTATAGCGCCACCTATTGGTGAAATAGGAAGTCCTCATAACTCCTACATACATTATCCAATTTGTCCCATATATCTCACGCTTCATGACGGTTCTGTCCTGAACACATCTATGTTTCAGTATTGCATCATACTTATAGCGCCACCTATTGGTGAAACAGGAAGTCCTCATAACTCCTCCATACATTATCCAATTTGTCCGATATATCTCACGCTTCATGACGGTTCTGTCCTGAACACATCTGTGTCAGTATTGCGTCATACTTATAGCGCCACCTATTGGTGAAACAGGAAGTACTCATAACTCCTGCATACATCATCCGATTTGCACCAAATTGCTGACGCTTCATCTAGGTCACCTTCTGAACCCATCTATCCGTCGGTATTGAGTCCCACTTACAGCGCCACCTACTGGTGAAACAGGAAGTACTCATAACTCCTACATATGTTATCCGATTTACTCCAAATTGCTCATGCTTGATGAAGGTCGCATCTTGAACACTTCTGTAAGTCAGTATTACGCCATACCTACAGCGCCACCTACTGGTGAAACAGGAAGTCCTCATAACTCCTACATACGTTATCCAATTTACTCAACATTTCTCACGCTTCATCAAGGTACCGTCCTGAACACATCTATGCTTCGGTATTGAGTCACGCTTAGAGCGCCACCTACTGGCGACAGAAACTTTCTCTCAGTACAGCACACCGAAATAGCACACCCTTTAACGGCGCCACACCCCGACACACATGGGGTGCGAGGGCCCGCTCACTGCTGCTCGCAGCCCTAGTTATTATTAGGGCCCGAGCACTGGCGGTGCGAGGCCCTATTGAAACTCGAAGGATTATTATTATTCTTCTCCTTCTCCTTCTTCTCCTTCTTCTCCTTCTCCTTTACTCCAAACAAATGCCTTTTAGGCGGCCTTTCATCGATGAAAACGGATGAAACTTTGCAGATACGTCAGTCCCGGTGAAAAATTTGATAATTCATGGGTGACGGAACTGGGCGTGGCAAAACGGCTTAAGAGCGCCCCCTGGAAAATCTAAAATGGCGAGCCCCACCTTTCAGTTTGATGTAGGCGAACGAAATTCGGAGGGCATATGTAGTTCATCGAGACGCACTAAAATGTCTCTTGGAGCTATACCCAACATGCAACAGGAAGGCCGCCATTTTGCTTTTAATGTGCCATTTTGTCCTTGTTTTGACCATTTCCATGCCTCGTACTTCGACGAACTCCTCCTACAGATTTCATCCGATCAACTTCATATCGGGTCAGCTTCATCTTAAGACCTTTGTGATCAAAAGTTATCAAAAAAATTGAGTTTTCACCAAACACCCTTGCCGTGGCGCCCCGCCAAAGTTTGACATTTCGCCATAAAACACGAGGTCCTCATAACTCCTCCATACATTATCCAATTTGTCCGATATGTCTCACGCTTCATGACGGTTCTGTCCTGAACACATCTATGTGTCAGTATTGCGTCATACTTATAGCGCCACCTATTGGTGAAACAGGAAGTCCTCATAACTCCTCCATACATTATCCAATTTGTCCGATATATCTCACGCTTCATGACGGTTCTGTCCTGAACACATCTATGTGTCAGTATTGCGTCATACTTATAGCGCCACCTATTGGTGAAACAGGAAGTCCTCATAACTCCTCCATACATTATCCAATTTGTCCGATATATCTCACGCTTCATGACGGTTCTGTCCTGAACACATCTATGTGTCAGTATTGCGTCATACTTATAGCGCCACCTATTGGTGAAACAGGAAGTCCTCATAACTCCTACATACATTATCCAATTCGTCCGATATATCTCACGCGTCATGAAGGTTCTGTCCTGAACACATCTATGTGTCAGTATTGTGTCATACTTATAGTGCCACCTATTGGTGAAACAGGAAGTCCTCATAACTCCTACATACATTATCCAATTTGTCCAATATATCTCACGCTTCATGACGGTTCTGTCCTGAACACATCTATGTGTCAGTATTGCATCATACTTATAGCGCCACCTATTGGTGAAATAGGAAGTCCTCATAACTCCTACATACATTATCCAATTTGTCCCATATATCTCACGCTTCATGACGGTTCTGTCCTGAACACATCTATGTTTCAGTATTGCATCATACTTATAGCGCCACCTATTGGTGAAACAGGAAGTCCTCATAACTCCTCCATACATTATCCAATTTGTCCGATATATCTCACGCTTCATGACGGTTCTGTCCTGAACACATCTATGTGTCAGTATTGCGTCATACTTATAGCGCCACCTATTGGTGAAACAGGAAGTCCTCATAACTCCTCCATACATTATCCAATTTGTCCGATATATCTCACGCTTCATGACGGTTCTGTCCTGAACACATCTATGTGTCAGTATTGCGTCATACTTATAGCGCCACCTATTGGTGAAACAGGAAGTCCTCATAACTCCTCCATACATTATCCAATTTGTCCGATATATCTCACGCTTCATGACGGTTCTGTCCTGAACACATCTGTGTCAGTATTGCGTCATACTTATAGCGCCACCTATTGGTGAAACAGGAAGTCCTCATAACTCCTCCATACATTATCCAATTTGTCCGATATATCTCACGCTTCATGACGGTTCTGTCCTGAACACATCTATGTGTCAGTATTGCGTCATACTTATAGCGCCACCTATTGGTGAAACAGGAAGTCCTCATAACTCCTCCATACATTATCCAATTTGTCCGATATATCTCACGCTTCATGACGGTTCTGTCCTGAACACATCTGTGTCAGTATTGCGTCATACTTATAGCGCCACCTATTGGTGAAACAGGAAGTACTCATAACTCCTGCATACATCATCCGATTTGCACCAAATTGCTGACGCTTAGTGTAGGTCACCTTCTGAACCCATCTATCCGTCGGTATTGAGTCCCACTTACAGCGCCACCTACTGGTGAAACAGGAAGTACTCATAACTCCTACATATGTTATCCGATTTACTCCAAATTGCTCATGCTTGATGAAGGTCGCATCTTGAACACTTCTGTAAGTCAGTATTACGCCATACCTACAGCGCCACCTACTGGTGAAACAGGAAGTCCTCATAACTCCTACATACGTTATCCAATTTACTCAACATTTCTCACGCTTCATCAAGGTACCGTCCTGAACACATCTATGCTTCGGTATTGAGTCACGCTTAGAGCGCCACCTACTGGCGACAGAAACTTTCTCTCAGTACAGCACACCGAAATAGCACACCCTTTAACGGCGCCACACCCCGACACACATGGGGTGCGAGGGCCCGCTCACTGCTGCTCGCAGCCCTAGTTATTATTAGGGCCCGAGCACTGGCGGTGCGAGGCCCTATTGAAACTCGAAGGATTATTATTATTCTTCTCCTTCTCCTTCTTCTCCTTCTTCTCCTTCTCCTTTACTCCAAACAAATGCCTTTTAGGCGGCCTGAACATCGATGAAAACGGATGAAACTTTGCAGATACGTCAGTCCCGGTGAAAAATTTGATAATTCATGGGTGACGGAACTGGGCGTGGCAAAACGGCTCAAGAGCGCCCCCTGGAAAATCTAAAATGGCGAGCCCCACCTTTCAGTTTGATGTAGGCGAACGAAATTCGGAGGGCATATGTAGTTCATCGAGACGCACTAAAATGTCTCTTGGAGCTATACCCAACATGCAACAGGAAGGCCGCCATTTTGCTTTTAATGTGCCATTTTGTCCTTGTTTTGACCATTTCCATGCCTCGTACTTCGACGAACTCCTCCTACAGATTTCATCCGATCAACTTCATATCGGGTCAGCTTCATCTTAAGACCTTTGTGATCAAAAGTTATCAAAAAAATTGAGTTTTCACCAAACACCCTTGCCGTGGCGCCCCGCCAAAGTTTGACATTTCGCCATAAAACACGAGGTCCTCATAACTCCTCCATACATTATCCAATTTGTCCGATATGTCTCACGCTTCATGACGGTTCTGTCCTGAACACATCTATGTGTCAGTATTGCGTCATACTTATAGCGCCACCTATTGGTGAAACAGGAAGTCCTCATAACTCCTCCATACATTATCCAATTTGTCCGATATATCTCACGCTTCATGACGGTTCTGTCCTGAACACATCTATGTGTCAGTATTGCGTCATACTTATAGCGCCACCTATTGGTGAAACAGGAAGTCCTCATAACTCCTCCATACATTATCCAATTTGTCCGATATATCTCACGCTTCATGACGGTTCTGTCCTGAACACATCTATGTGTCAGTATTGCGTCATACTTATAGCGCCACCTATTGGTGAAACAGGAAGTCCTCATAACTCCTCCATACATTATCCAATTTGTCCGATATATCTCACGCTTCATGACGGTTCTGTCCTGTACACATCTGTGTTTCAGTATTGATTCAAACTTATAGCGCCACCTATTGGTGAAACAGGAAGTCCTCATAACTCCTACATACATTATCCAATTCGTCCGATATATCTCACGCGTCATGAAGGTTCTGTCCTGAACACATCTATGTGTCAGTATTGCGTCATACTTATAGCGCCACCTATTGGTGAAACAGGAAGTCCTCATAACTCCTACATACATTATCCAATTTGTCCGATATATCTCACGCTTCATGACGGTTCTGTCCTGAACACATCTATGTGTCAGTATTGCATCATACTTATAGCGCCACCTATTGGTGAAATAGGAAGTCCTCATAACTCCTACATACATTATCCAATTTGTCCCATATATCTCACGCTTCATGACGGTTCTGTCCTGAACACATCTATGTTTCAGTATTGCATCATACTTATAGCGCCACCTATTGGTGAAACAGGAAGTCCTCATAACTCCTACATACATTATCCAATTCGTCCGATATATCTCACGCTTCATGAAGGTTCTGTCCTGAACACATCTATGTGTCAGTATTGCGTCATACTTATAGCGCCACCTATTGGTGAAACAGGAAGTCCTCATAACTCCTCCATACATTATCCAATTTGTCCGATATATCTCACGCTTCATGACGGTTCTGTCCTGAACACATCTGTGTCAGTATTGCGTCATACTTATAGCGCCACCTATTGGTGAAACAGGAAGTCCTCATAACTCCTCCATACATTATCCAATTTGTCCGATATATCTCACGCTTCATGACGGTTCTGTCCTGAACACATCTATGTGTCAGTATTGCGTCATACTTATAGCGCCACCTATTGGTGAAACAGGAAGTCCTCATAACTCCTCCATACATTATCCAATTTGTCCGATATATCTCACGCTTCATGACGGTTCTGTCCTGAACACATCTGTGTCAGTATTGCGTCATACTTATAGCGCCACCTATTGGTGAAACAGGAAGTACTCATAACTCCTGCATACATCATCCGATTTGCACCAAATTGCTGACGCTTAGTGTAGGTCACCTTCTGAACCCATCTATCCGTCGGTATTGAGTCCCACTTACAGCGCCACCTACTGGTGAAACAGGAAGTACTCATAACTCCTACATATGTTATCCGATTTACTCCAAATTGCTCATGCTTGATGAAGGTCGCATCTTGAACACTTCTGTAAGTCAGTATTACGCCATACCTACAGCGCCACCTACTGGTGAAACAGGAAGTCCTCATAACTCCTACATACGTTATCCAATTTACTCAACATTTCTCACGCTTCATCAAGGTACCGTCCTGAACACATCTATGCTTCGGTATTGAGTCACGCTTAGAGCGCCACCTACTGGCGACAGAAACTTTCTCTCAGTACAGCACACCGAAATAGCACACCCTTTAACGGCGCCACACCCCGACACACATGGGGTGCGAGGGCCCGCTCACTGCTGCTCGCAGCCCTAGTTATTATTAGGGCCCGAGCACTGGCGGTGCGAGGCCCTATTGAAACTCGAAGGATTATTATTATTCTTCTCCTTCTCCTTCTTCTCCTTCTTCTCCTTCTCCTTTACTCCAAACAAATGCCTTTTAGGCGGCCTGAACATCGATGAAAACGGATGAAACTTTGCAGATACGTCAGTCCCGGTGAAAAATTTGATAATTCATGGGTGACGGAACTGGGCGTGGCAAAACGGCTCAAGAGCGCCCCCTGGAAAATCTAAAATGGCGAGCCCCACCTTTCAGTTTGATGTAGGCGAACGAAATTCGGAGGGCATATGTAGTTCATCGAGACGCACTAAAATGTCTCTTGGAGCTATACCCAACATGCAACAGGAAGGCCGCCATTTTGCTTTTAATGTGCCATTTTGTCCTTGTTTTGACCATTTCCATGCCTCGTACTTCGACGAACTCCTCCTACAGATTTCATCCGATCAACTTCATATCGGGTCAGCTTCATCTTAAGACCTTTGTGATCAAAAGTTATCAAAAAAATTGAGTTTTCACCAAACACCCTTGCCGTGGCGCCCCGCCAAAGTTTGACATTTCGCCATAAAACACGAGGTCCTCATAACTCCTCCATACATTATCCAATTTGTCCGATATGTCTCACGCTTCATGACGGTTCTGTCCTGAACACATCTATGTGTCAGTATTGCGTCATACTTATAGCGCCACCTATTGGTGAAACAGGAAGTCCTCATAACTCCTCCATACATTATCCAATTTGTCCGATATATCTCACGCTTCATGACGGTTCTGTCCTGAACACATCTATGTGTCAGTATTGCGTCATACTTATAGCGCCACCTATTGGTGAAACCGGAAGTCCTCATAACTCCTCCATACATTATCCAATTTGTCCGATATATCTCACGCTTCATGACGGTTCTGTCCTGAACACATCTATGTGTCAGTATTGCGTCATACTTATAGCGCCACCTATTGGTGAAACAGGAAGTCCTCATAACTCCTCCATACATTATCCAATTTGTCCGATATATCTCACGCTTCATGACGGTTCTGTCCTGAACACATCTATGTGTCAGTATTGCGTCATACTTATAGCGCCACCTATTGGTGAAACAGGAAGTCCTCATAACTCCTCCATACATTATCCAATTTGTCCGATATATCTCACGCTTCATGACGGTTCTGTCCTGAACACATCTATGTGTCAGTATTGCGTCATACGTATAGCGCCACCTATTGGTGAAACAGGAAGTCCTCATAACTCCTGCATACATCATCCGATTTGCACCAAATTGCTGATGCTTCATGAAGGTGGCCTTCTGAACCCATCTATGTGTCGGTATTGAGTCACACTTACAGCGCCACCTACTGGTGAAACAGGAAGTCCTCATAACTCCTACATACTTTGTCCGATTTACACAACATTTCTCACGCTTCATCAAGGTACTGTCCTGAACACATCTATGCGTCGGTATTGAGTCACGCTTAGAGCGCCACCTACTGGTGACAGGAAGTTTCTGTCAGTACTGGACACCGAAATAGCACACCCTTTAACTGCGCCACACCCCGACCCGCGTGGGGTGCGAGGGCCCGCTCACTGCTGCTCGCAGCCCTAGTTAGGGCCCGAGCACTGGCGGTGCGAGGCCCTATTGAAATTCGAAAGATTATTATTATTATTCTCCTTCTACCTTCTTCTTCTCCCCAAACAAATGCCTTTTTGGCGGCCTAAACATCAATGAAAACGGATGAAACTTTGCAGATACATCAGTCCTGGTGAAAATCGGATATTTCATTGGTGACGGAAATGGGCGTGGCAAAACGGCTCAAGAGCGCCCCCTGGAAAGTTTAAAATGGCGAGCCCCACCTTTCAGTTTGATGTAGGCAAACGAAATTCGGTGGGCATATGTATTTCATCGAGCCACACTTAAATGTCTCTTGGAGCTATACCCAACATGCAACAGGAAGTCCGCCATTTTGCTCTTAATGTGCCATTTTGTCCTTGTTTTGACCATTTCCATGCCTCGTACTTCGACGAACTCCTCCTACAGATTTCATCCGATCAACTTCATATCGGGTCAGCTTCATCTAAAGACCTTTGTGATCAAAAGTTATCAAAAAAATTGAGTTTTCACCAAACACCCTTGCCGTGGCGCCCCGCCAAAGTTTGACATTTCGCCATAAAACACGAAGTCCTCATAACTCCTCCATACATTATCCAATTTGTCCGATATATCTCACGCTTCATGACGGTTCTGTCCTGAACACATCTATGTGTCAGTATTGCGTCATACTTATAGCGCCACCTATTGGTGAAACAGTACGTCCTCATAACTCCTCCATAAATTATCCGATTTGTCCGATGTCTCACGCTTCATGACAGTTCTGTCCTGAACACATCTATATGTCAGTATTGCGTCATACTTATAGCGCCACCTATTGGTGAAACAGTACGTCCTCATAACTCCTCCATACATTATCCAATTTGTCCGATATATCTCACGCTTCATGACGGTTCTGTCCTGAACACATCTATGTGTCAGTATTGCGTCATACTTATAGCGCCACCTATTGGTGAAACAGGAAGTCCTCATAACTCCTCCATACATTATCCAATTTGTCCGATATATCTCACGCTTCATGACGGTTCTGTCCTGAACACATCTATGTGTCAGTATTGCGTCATACTTATAGCGCCACCTATTGGTGAAACAGGAAGTCCTCATAACTCCTACATACATTATCCAATTCGTCCAATATATCTCACGCTTCATGAAGGTTCTGTCCTGAACACATCTATGTGTCAGTATTGCGTCATACGTATAGCGCCACCTATTGGTGAAACAGGAAGTCCTCATAACTCCTGCATACATCATCCGATTTGCACCAAATTGCTGACGCTTCACGAAGGTCGCCTTCTGAACCCATCAATGTGTCGGTATTGAGTCACACTTACAGTGCCACCTACTGGTGAAACAGGAAGTCCTCATAACTCCTACATACGTTATCCGATTTACTCAACATTTCTCACGCTTCATCAAGGTACCGTCCTGAACACATGTATGCTTCGGTATTGAGTCACGCCTAGAGCGCCACCTACTGGTGACAGGAAGTTTCTCTCAGTACTGCACACCGAAATAGCACAGCCTTTAACGGCGCCACACCCCGACACGCGTGGGGTGCGAGGGCCCGCTCACTGCTGCTCGCAGCCCTAGTTAGGGCCCGAGCACTGGCGGTGCGAAGCCCTATTGTATTTCGAAGGATTATTATTCTTCTTCCAAAACAAATGCCTTTTTGGCGGCCTAAACATCGATGAAAACGGATGAAACTTTGCAGATACGTCAGTCCCGGTGAAAAATTTGATAATTCATGGGTGACGGAAATGGGCGTGGCAAAACGGCTCAAGAGCGCCCCCTGGAAAATCTAAAATGGCGAGCCCCACCTTTCAGTTTGATGTAGGCGAACGAAATTCGGAGGGCATATGTAGTTCATCGAGACGCACTAAAATGTCTCTTGGAGCTATACCCAACATGCAACAGGAAGGCCGCCATTTTGCTTTTAATGTGCCATTTTGTCCTTGTTTTGACCATTTCCATGCCTCGTACTTCGACGAACTCCTCCTACAGATTTCATCCGATCAACTTCCTATTCGGTTAGCTTCATCTTAAGACCTTTGTGATCAAAAGTTATCAAAAAAAATGAGTTTTCACCAAACACCCTTGCCGTGGCGCCCCGCCAAAGTTTGACATTTCGCCATAAAACACGAAGTCCTCATAACTCCTCCATACATTATCCAATTTGTCCGATATATCTCACGCTTCATGACGGTTCTGTCCTGAACACATCTATGTGTCAGTATTGCATCATACTTATAGCGCCACCTATTGGTGTAACAGGAAGTCCTCATAACTCCTCCATACATTATCCAATTTGTCCGATATATCTCACGCTTCATGACGGTTCTGTCCTGAACACATCTATGTGTCAGTATTGCGTCATACTTATAGCGCCACCTATTGGTGAAACAGGAAGTCCTCATAACTCCTCCATACATTATCCAATTTGTCCGATATATCTCACGCTTCATGACGGTTCTGTCCTGAACACATCTATGTGTCAGTATTGCGTCATACTTATAGCGCCACCTATTGGTGAAACAGGAAGTCCTCATATCTCCTCCATACATAATCCAATTTGTCCCATATATCTCACGCTTCATGACGGTTCTGTCCTGAACACATCTATGTGTCAGTATTGCATCATACTTATAGCGCCACCTATTGGTGTAACAGGAAGTCCTCATAACTCCTCCATACATTATCCAATTTGTCCGATATATCTCACGCTTCATGACGGTTCTGTCCTGAACACATCTATGTGTCAGTATTGCGTCATACTTATAGCGCCACCTATTGGTGAAACAGGAAGTCCTCATAACTCCTCCATACATTATCCAATTTGTCCGATATATCTCACGCTTCATGACGGTTCTGTCCTGAACACATCTATGTGTCAGTATTGCGTCATACTTATAGCGCCACCTATTGGTGAAACAGGAAGTCCTCATAACTCCTCCATACATTATCCAATTTGTCCGATATATCTCACGCTTCATGACGGTTCTGTCCTGAACACATCTATGTGTCAGTATTGCGTCATACGTATAGCGCCACCTATTGGTGAAACAGGAAGTCCTCATAACTCCTGCATACATCATCCGATTTGCACCAAATTGCTGATGCTTCATGAAGGTGGCCTTCTGAACCCATCTATGTGTCGGTATTGAGTCACACTTACAGCGCCACCTACTGGTGAAACAGGAAGTCCTCATAACTCCTACATACTTTGTCCGATTTACACAACATTTCTCACGCTTCATCAAGGTACTGTCCTGAACACATCTATGCGTCGGTATTGAGTCACGCTTAGAGCGCCACCTACTGGTGACAGGAAGTTTCTGTCAGTACTGGACACCGAAATAGCACACCCTTTAACTGCGCCACACCCCGACCCGCGTGGGGTGCGAGGGCCCGCTCACTGCTGCTCGCAGCCCTAGTTAGGGCCCGAGCACTGGCGGTGCGAGGCCCTATTGAAATTCGAAAGATTATTAGGGCCCGAGCACTGGCGGTGCGAGGCCCTATTGAAACTCGAAGGATTATTATTATTCTTCTCCTTCTTCTTCTCCTTTACTCCAAACAAATGCCTTTTAGGCGGCCTGAACATCGATGAAAACGGATGAAACTTTGCAGATACGTCAGTCCCGGTGAAAAATTTGATAATTCATGGGTGACGGAAATGGGCGTGGCAAAACGGCTCAAGAGCGCCCCCTGGAAAGTTTAAAATGGCGAGCCCCACCTTTCAGTTTGATGTAGGCTAACGAAATTCGGTGGGCATATGTATTTCATCGAGCCACACTTAAATGTCTCTTGGAGCTATACCCAACATGCAACAGGAAGTCCGCCATTTTGCTCTTAATGTGCCATTTTGTCCTTGTTTTGACCATTTCCATGCCTCGTACTTCGACGAACTCCTCCTACAGATTTCATCCGATCAACTTCATATCGGGTCAGCTTCATCTTAAGACCTTTGTGATCAAAAGTTATCAAAAAAATTGAGTTTTCACCAAACACCCTTGCCGTGGCGCCCTGCCAAAGTTTGACATTTCGCCATAAAACACGAAGTCCTCATAACTCCTCCATACATTATCCAATTTGTCCGATATATCTCACGCTTCATGACGGTTCTGTCCTGAACACATCTATGTGTCAGTATTGCGTCATACTTATAGCGCCACCTATTGGTGAAACAGGAAGTCCTCATTACTCCTCCATACATTATCCAATTTGTCCGATATATCTCACGCTTCATGACGGTTCTGTCCTGAACACATCTATGTGTCAGTATTGCGTCATACTTATAGCGCCACCTATTGGTGAAACAGTACGTCCTCATAACTCCTACATACATTATCCGATTTGTCCGATATGTCTCACGCTTCATGACAGATCTGTCCTGAACACATCTATGTGTCAGTATTGCGTCATACTTATAGCGCCACCTATTGGTGAAACAGTACGTCCTCATAACTCCTCCATACATTATCTGATTTGTCCGATATGTCTCACGCTTCATGACAGTTCTGTCCTGAACACATCTATGTGTCAGTATTGCGTGATACTTATAGCGCCACCTATTGGTGAAACAGGAAGTCCTCATAACTCCTACATACATTACCCAATTTGTCCGATATATCTCACGCTTCATGACGGTTCTGTCCTGAACACATCTATGTGTCAGTATTGCGTCATACTTATAGCGCCACCTATTGGTGAAACAGGAAGTCCTCATAACTCCTGCATACATTATCCGATTTGTCCGATATGTCTCACGCTTCATGACAGTTCTGTCCTGAACACATCTATGTGTCAGTATTGCGTCATACTTATAGCGCCACCTATTGGTGAAAGAGGAAGTCCCCATAACTCCTCCATACATTATCGGATTTGTCCGATATATCTCACGCTTCATGACGGTTCTGTCCTGAACACATCTATGTGTCAGTATTGCGTCATACTTATAGCGCCACCTATTGGTGAAACAGGAAGTCCTCATAACTCCTCCATACATTATCTGATTTGTCCGATATATCTCACGCTTCATGACGGTTCTGTCCTGAACACATCTATGTGTCAGTATTGCGTCATACTTATAGCGCCACCTATTGGTGAAACAGGAAGTCCTCATAACTCCTCCATACATTATCCGATTTGTCCGATTTATCTCACGCTTCATGACGGTTCTGTCCTGAACACATCTATGTGTCAGTATGGCGTCATACTTATAGCGCCACCTATTGGTGAAAGAGGAAGTCCTCATAACTCCTGCATACATCATCCGATTTGCACCAAATTGCTGACGCTTCATGAAGGTCACCTTCTGAACACATCTATGCATCGGTATTGAGTCACACTTACAGCGCCACCTACTGGTGAAACAGGAAGTACTCATAACTCCTACATACGTTATCCGATTTACTCCAAATTGCTCATGCTTGATGAAGGTCGCATCTTGAACACTTCTGTTAGTTAGTATTGCGTCATACCTACAGCGCCACCTACTGGTAAAACAGGAAGTACTCATAACTCCTACATACGTTATCCGATTTACTCAACATTTCTCACGCTTCATCAAGGTACCGTCCTGAACACACCTATGCATCGATATTGAGTCACGCTTAGAGCGCCACCTACTGGTGACAGGAAGTTTCTCTCAGTACTGGACACCGAAATAGCACACCCTTTAACGGCGCGGCACCCCGACACGCGTGGGGTGCGAGGGCCCGCTCAATGCTGCTCGCAGCCCTAGTTATTATTATTCTCCTTCTACCTTCTTCTTCTCCCCAAACAAATGCCTTTTTGGCGGCCTAAACATCAATGAAAACGGATGAAACTTTGCAGATACATCAGTCCTGGTGAAAATCGGATATTTCATTGGTGACGGAAATGGGCGTGGCAAAACGGCTCAAGAGCGCCCCCTGGAAAGTTTAAAATGGCGAGCCCCACCTTTCAGTTTGATGTAGGCAAACGAAATTCGGTGGGCATATGTATTTCATCGAGCCACACTTAAATGTCTCTTGGAGCTATACCCAACATGCAACAGGAAGTCCGCCATTTTGCTCTTAATGTGCCATTTTGTCCTTGTTTTGACCATTTCCATGCCTCGTACTTCGACGAACTCCTCCTACAGATTTCATCCGATCAACTTCATATCGGGTCAGCTTCATCTAAAGACCTTTGTGATCAAAAGTTATCAAAAAAATTGAGTTTTCACCAAACACCCTTGCCGTGGCGCCCCGCCAAAGTTTGACATTTCGCCATAAAACACGAAGTCCTCATAACTCCTCCATACATTATCCAATTTGTCCGATATATCTCACGCTTCATGACGGTTCTGTCCTGAACACATCTATGTGTCAGTATTGCGTCATACTTATAGCGACACCTATTGGTGAAACAGTACGTCCTCATAACTCCTCCATAAATTATCCGATTTGTCCGATGTCTCACGCTTCATGACAGTTCTGTCCTGAACACATCTATATGTCAGTATTGCGTCATACTTATAGCGCCACCTATTGGTGAAACAGTACGTCCTCATAACTCCTCCATACATTATCCAATTTGTCCGATATATCTCACGCTTCATGACGGTTCTGTCCTGAACACATCTATGTGTCAGTATTGCGTCATACTTATAGCGCCACCTATTGGTGAAACAGGAAGTCCTCATAACTCCTCCATACATTATCCAATTTGTCCGATATATCTCACGCTTCATGACGGTTCTGTCCTGAACACATCTATGTGTCAGTATTGCGTCATACTTATAGCGCCACCTATTGGTGAAACAGGAAGTCCTCATAACTCCTACATACATTATCCAATTCGTCCAATATATCTCACGCTTCATGAAGGTTCTGTCCTGAACACATCTATGTGTCAGTATTGCGTCATACTTATAGCGCCACCTATTGGTGAAACAGGAAGTCCTCATAACTCCTCCATACATTATCCAATTTGTCCGATATATCTCACGCTTCATGACGGTTCTGTCCTGAACACATCTATGTGTCAGTATTGCGTCATACTTATAGCGCCACCTATTGGTGAAACAGGAAGTCCTCATAACTCCTCCATACATTATCCAATTTGTCCGATATATCTCACGCTTCATGACGGTTCTGTCCTGAACACATCTATGTGTCAGTATTGCGTCATACGTATAGCGCCACCTATTGGTGAAACAGGAAGTCCTCATAACTCCTGCATACATCATCCGATTTGCACCAAATTGCTGATGCTTCATGAAGGTGGCCTTCTGAACCCATCTATGTGTCGGTATTGAGTCACACTTACAGCGCCACCTACTGGTGAAACAGGAAGTCCTCATAACTCCTACATACTTTGTCCGATTTACACAACATTTCTCACGCTTCATCAAGGTACTGTCCTGAACACATCTATGCGTCGGTATTGAGTCACGCTTAGAGCGCCACCTACTGGTGACAGGAAGTTTCTGTCAGTACTGGACACCGAAATAGCACACCCTTTAACTGCGCCACACCCCGACCCGCGTGGGGTGCGAGGGCCCGCTCACTGCTGCTCGCAGCCCTAGTTAGGGCCCGAGCACTGGCGGTGCGAGGCCCTATTGAAATTCGAAAGATTATTATTATTATTCTCCTTCTACCTTCTTCTTCTCCCCAAACAAATGCCTTTTTGGCGGCCTAAACATCAATGAAAACGGATGAAACTTTGCAGATACATCAGTCCTGGTGAAAATCGGATATTTCATTGGTGACGGAAATGGGCGTGGCAAAACGGCTCAAGAGCGCCCCCTGGAAAGTTTAAAATGGCGAGCCCCACCTTTCAGTTTGATGTAGGCAAACGAAATTCGGTGGGCATATGTATTTCATCGAGCCACACTTAAATGTCTCTTGGAGCTATACCCAACATGCAACAGGAAGTCCGCCATTTTGCTCTTAATGTGCCATTTTGTCCTTGTTTTGACCATTTCCATGCCTCGTACTTCGACGAACTCCTCCTACAGATTTCATCCGATCAACTTCATATCGGGTCAGCTTCATCTAAAGACCTTTGTGATCAAAAGTTATCAAAAAAATTGAGTTTTCACCAAACACCCTTGCCGTGGCGCCCCGCCAAAGTTTGACATTTCGCCATAAAACACGAAGTCCTCATAACTCCTCCATACATTATCCAATTTGTCCGATATATCTCACGCTTCATGACGGTTCTGTCCTGAACACATCTATGTGTCAGTATTGCGTCATACTTATAGCGACACCTATTGGTGAAACAGTACGTCCTCATAACTCCTCCATAAATTATCCGATTTGTCCGATGTCTCACGCTTCATGACAGTTCTGTCCTGAACACATCTATATGTCAGTATTGCGTCATACTTATAGTGCCACCTATTGGTGAAACAGTACGTCCTCATAACTCCTCCATACATTATCCAATTTGTCCGATATATCTCACGCTTCATGACGGTTCTGTCCTGAACACATCTATGTGTCAGTATTGCGTCATACTTATAGCGCCACCTATTGGTGAAACAGGAAGTCCTCATAACTCCTCCATACATTATCCAATTTGTCCGATATATCTCACGCTTCATGACGGTTCTGTCCTGAACACATCTATGTGTCAGTATTGCGTCATACTTATAGCGCCACCTATTGGTGAAACAGGAAGTCCTCATAACTCCTACATACATTATCCAATTCGTCCAATATATCTCACGCTTCATGAAGGTTCTGTCCTGAACACATCTATGTGTCAGTATTGCGTCATACGTATAGCGCCACCTATTGGTGAAACAGGAAGTCCTCATAACTCCTGCATACATCATCCGATTTGCACCAAATTGCTGACGCTTCACGAAGGTCGCCTTCTGAACCCATCAATGTGTCGGTATTGAGTCACACTTACAGTGCCACCTACTGGTGAAACAGGAAGTCCTCATAACTCCTACATACGTTATCCGATTTACTCAACATTTCTCACGCTTCATCAAGGTACCGTCCTGAACACATCTATGCTTCGGTATTGAGTCACGCCTAGAGCGCCACCTACTGGTGACAGGAAGTTTCTCTCAGTACTGCACACCGAAATAGCACAGCCTTTAACGGCGCCACACCCCGACACGCGTGGGGTGCGAGGGCCCGCTCACTGCTGCTCGCAGCCCTAGTTAGGGCCCGAGCACTGGCGGTGCGAAGCCCTATTGTATTTCGAAGGATTATTATTCTTCTTCCAAAACAAATGCCTTTTTGGCGGCCTAAACATCGATGAAAACGGATGAAACTTTGCAGATACGTCAGTCCCGGTGAAAAATTTGGTAATTCATGGGTGACGGAAATGGGCGTGGCAAAACGGCTCAAGAGCGCCCCCTGGAAAATCTAAAATGGCGAGCCCCACCTTTCAGTTTGATGTAGGCGAACGAAATTCGGAGGGCATATGTAGTTCATCGAGACGCACTAAAATGTCTCTTGGAGCTATACCCAACATGCAACAGGAAGGCCGCCATTTTGCTTTTAATGTGCCATTTTGTCCTTGTTTTGACCATTTCCATGCCTCGTACTTCGACGAACTCCTCCTACAGATTTCATCCGATCAACTTCCTATTCGGTTAGCTTCATCTTAAGACCTTTGTGATCAAAAGTTATCAAAAAAATTGAGTTTTCACCAAACACCCTTGCCGTGGCGCCCCGCCAAAGTTTGACATTTCGCCATAAAACACGAAGTCCTCATAACTCCTCCATACATTATCCAATTTGTCCGATATATCTCACGCTTCATGACGGTTCTGTCCTGAACACATCTATGTGTCAGTATTGCATCATACTTATAGCGCCACCTATTGGTGTAACAGGAAGTCCTCATAACTCCTCCATACATTATCCAATTTGTCCGATATATCTCACGCTTCATGACGGTTCTGTCCTGAACACATCTATGTGTCAGTATTGCGTCATACTTATAGCGCCACCTATTGGTGAAACAGGAAGTCCTCATAACTCCTCCATACATTATCCAATTTGTCCGATATATCTCACGCTTCATGACGGTTCTGTCCTGAACACATCTATGTGTCAGTATTGCGTCATACTTATAGCGCCACCTATTGGTGAAACAGGAAGTCCTCATAACTCCTCCATACATTATCCAATTTGTCCGATATATCTCACGCTTCATGACGGTTCTGTCCTGAACACATCTATGTGTCAGTATTGCATCATACTTATAGCGCCACCTATTGGTGAAACAGGAAGTCCTCATAACTCCTCCATACATTATCCAATTCGTCCGATATATCTCACGCTTCATGACGGTTCTGTCCTGAACACATCTATGTGTCAGTATTGCATCATACTTATAGCGCCACCTATTGGTGAAACAGGAAGTCCTCATAACTCCTCCATACATTATCCGATTTGTCCGATTTATCTCACGCTTCATGACGGTTCTGTCCTGAACACATCTATGTGTCAGTATTGCGTCATACTTATAGCGCCACCTATTGGTGAAACAGGAAGTCCTCATAACTCCTGCATACATCATCCGATTTGCACCAAATTGCTGACGCTTCATGAAGGTCACCTTCTGAACACATCTATGCGTCGGTATTGAGTTACACTTACAGCGCCACCTACTGTTGAAACAGGAAGTACTCATAACTCCTACATACATTATCCGATTTACTCCAAATTGCTCATGCTTGATGAAGGTCGCATCTTGAACACATCTGTAGGTCAGTATTGCGTCATACCTACAGCGCCACCTACTGCTTACAGGAAGTCCTCATAACTCCTACATACTTTGTCCGATTTACACAACATTTCTCACGCTTCATCAAGGTACCGTCCTGAACACATCTATGCGTCGGTATTGAGTCACGCTTAAAGCGCCACCTACTGGTGACAGGAAGTTTCTGTCAGTACTGGACACCGAAATAGCACACCCTTTAACGGCGCCACACCCCGACCCGCGTGGGGTGCGAGGGCCCGCTCACTGCTGCTCGCAGCACTAGTTATTATTATTCTCCTACCTTCTTCTTCTTCTCCCCAAACAAATGCCTTTTTGGCGGCCTAAACATCGATGAAAACGGATGAAACTTTGCAGATACGTCAGTCCCGGTGAAAAATTTGATAATTCATGGGTGACGGAAATGGGCGTGGCAAAACGGCTCAAGAGCGCCCCCTGGAAAGTTTAAAATGGCGAGCCCCACCTTTCAGTTTGATGTATGCGAACGAAATTCGGAGGGCATATGTATTTCATCGAGACACACTAAAATGTCTCTTGGAGCTATACCCAACATGCAACAGGAAGTCCGCCATTTTGCTCTTAATGTGCCATTTTCCCCTTGTTTTTAACATTTCCATGCCTCGTACTTTAACGAACTCCTCCTACAGATTTCATCCGATCAACTTCATATCGGGTCAGCTTCATCTTAAGACCTTTGTGATCAAAAGTTATCAAAAAAATTGAGTTTTCACCAAACACCCTTGCCGTGGCGCCCCGCCAAAGTTTGACATTTCGCCATAAAACACAAAGTCCTCATAACTCCTCCATACATTATCCAATTTGTCCGATATATCTCACGCTTCATGACGGTTCTGTCCTGAACACATCTATGTTTCAGTATTGCGTCATACTTATAGCGCCACCTATTGGTGAAACAGGAAGTCCTCATAACTCCTCCATACATTATCCAATTTGTCCGATATATCTCACGCTTCATGACGGTTCTGTCCTGAACACATCTATGTGTCAGTTTTGCATCATACTTATAGCGCCACCTATTGGTGAAACAGGAAGTCCTCATAACTCCTCCATACATTATCCAATTTGTCCGATATATCTCACGCTTCATGACGGTTCTGTCCTGAACACATCTATGTGTCAGTATTGCGTCATACTTATAGCGCCACCTATTGGTGAAACAGGAAGTCCTCATAACTCCTCCATACATTATCCAATTCGTCCGATATATCTCACGCTTCATGAAGGTTCTGTCCTGAACACATCTATGTGTCAGTATTGCGTCATACTTATAGCGCCACCTATTGGTGAAACAGTATGTCCTCATAACTCCTCCATACATTATCCAATTTGTCCTATATATCTCACGCTTCATGACGGTTCTGTCCCGAACACATCTATGTGTCAGTATTGCGTCATACTTATAGCGCCACCTATTGGTGAAACAGGAAGTCCTCATAACTCCTCCATACATTATCCAATTCGTCCGATATATCTCACGCTTCATGACGGTTCTGTCCTGAACCCATCTATGTGTCAGTATTGTGTCATACTTATAGCGCCACCTATTGGTGAAACAGGAAGTCCTCATAACTCCTGCATACATCATCCGATTTGCACCAAATTGCTGACGCTTCATGAAGGTCACCTTCTGAACACATCTATGCGTCGGTATTGAGTTACACTTACAGCGCCACCTACTGGTGAAACAGGAAATACTCATAACTCCTACATACATTATCCGATTTACTCCAAATTGCTCATGCTTGATGAAGGTCGCATCTTGAACACATCTGTAGGTCAGTATTGCGTCATACCTACAGCGCCACCTACTGCTTACAGGAAGTCCTCATAACTCCTACATACTTTGTCCGATTTACACAACATTTCTCACGCTTCATCAAGGTACCGTCCTGAACACATCTATGCGTCGGTATTGAGTCACGCTTAGAGCGCCACCTACTGGTGACAGGAAGTTTCTGTCAGTACTGGACACCGAAATAGCACACCCTTTAACGGCGCCACACCCCGACCCGCGTGGGGTGCGAGGGCCCGCTCACTGCTGCTCGCAGCCCTAGTTTGTCTTGCTTCTTGTTTTAAATGTCTATAATGTCTTGCTTTTTGTTTTAAAGGGTTCCACATATGCTAAACTCAATCAAAAATGTATTTTTCACCCTCATTTCGGTTTTTGAGAGTCTTACTGATATGCCCAGTCCCAATTCCTAACACTCGCTGCTCTCTCTGTATTGCCCGTGAGCGCTTCCCCCCCCCCTCCCCCCTCCTATCAATTGCTTCATTTTCCGGAAGTGGGGGCCCTGACGTCACGTTTTTTGAGTATTTGCATACTTCGCCCCTGATTAGCATATTTAGATTGTTGCGTAGGCCACCTTATCATTTACCTAGCCTCGCGTCTCCAGTCTCTCCTACGAGGATGGACATTACATTTGGTAAACGGTGCCATGTCCTTGGCTGTTCTCTAACAAACAAGCCTCTCCACTCCCTCCCACGCGATGAAAGAAAGGATAAGTGGTTGAATTTTATTTATAATTCTCATATTCCCAAAACCCTTCCTAAATCAGTCTTAGTGTGCGCTGCGCACTTGACTCGCGAATCGTTCATAAATCTCGGCCAGTTTGAACAAGGACTTGCAAAGTTCCTGCTTCTAAGGAACGATGCTATACCAACTGTTCGTGAAGACGCTGAAACTGTAAGTACAAAAATACCAAACTCCACGAGTTGTGGAGCTTTGTGTGTGTGGATGGTGGCTGTTGTAGCCGGCGCGCTAACGTTAGTATTATTCTAACAGGCACTTAGATTGTTTACAGTTGGCTCGCCTATTTGCTATTTTGGTAATACCATTAGGCCTATGTGACTGCTATTTTAGCCTCCTGGTTTAACTAAAAAGGCTCGGGTATACATTAGCCAACAAGTTGCTGGTAAGCTACAGTATAGATCTTTTTCTGTGCAACGTGATCATCCTGTTTCGAAATTGCACACGCATCGCATCGCAAGGGGTTAGCTACCAGCCTGCACCAGACCAATAATTTACACAGAAACATCCTGTTGCAAACGATTTGATATTGGAGGATTATCCGGCTGGTGGTTGTCGTTTTCTGGATCGCTAGGCGGGTCCAAATCGTAAGGAACCAAATTAGCTGCCATCTTTTCAAAACAGCAAAGTGGGCGGTAACATTACCTGGCGGGAACTAATTTAAATAAATAATTAGCATACTCTGAATCAAGTCAATTCAGCCTGGGGGTGGGGGGGGGGGATACTAAAATAGCCCTGATAAATAAATACATGTTTATTCAGACCAAAGGACATTATAGAACACATTTTCGGGACCAAAGGTAGAGATAGAAGGTAGGTTAAATTAGCATATGTGGAACCCTTTAATGCTTTTAATTTCTCATGTAAAGCACCTTGAATTGCCCTGTGGCTGAAATGTGCTATATAAATAAACTTGCCTTGCCTTGCCTTGCCTTGCCTAGAACCGGAAGTATGCGTCTGTTGCACAGAACCGGTTGATTGTCAGAGGACGTTGTGTCAGCCTCTGAACTAAAGCTTCTAGGTCACTTATCCTTCTCTCTGATGACAGCCGAAGTCTTCCCATCTCCGCCTCCAGCTCCCTTATTTTTTCAGCAGCCATGTCAAGTGACCCTAAAAAGGAGATGATTTCAGAGATTGTTATGTGAAGTAATGTTAAAATAACCTAAAGCTAAGTAATGAAATATGTTCAGGTCACGTTCACATTCACTAGGACACCACTGTAAAAGAGACACAGTCTCAGTTGGTATCCATGTATAAATCAGAAGATATTTATTGCCATTTTAGGCTATGCAGTAGCACTGTCCACAGTAGTAGTATAGTGTCAGTGTCGCAGTCATAGGAAATAATAACGTTGCTACACTGTAGCCTACCGAGTCCCTCTGGTGACATTGGTGAGAATTAGTTTTTATCTCGTGGCCACAAGATACTAAATCGTGGCCACGACTTAAGCCGCATGTACACTGTGCGATAAAACCCACGATTCTGAGGTCGGAAGGTGGTCGTGGGTTGTCTCAGACAATCGTGGCTTATCGTATGCAAAATCGGGACTCACAAGTCGCACAGTGTGAGAAGGTGTACGGTCTGCGATTCATTGCTACGACGTTCTATGACGAGGCTACGACCTCCCGACAAAATATCCGGCATGTCAGATATTTTCCCCAAGAGTACCTGGCTGCAGACAAAATGTCCGACCTCCGCAAGAGGCGCCTCCGCAGTTGACAGGAAATCACGTGACCTCTGCAGTTGACAGGAAATCTGTTGTTTTTTGTGAGCATGCGCAAGAGGCAACTCCACAATTGACAGAAAATCACGTGACCTCTGCAGTTGACAGGAAATCGGATGTTGGTTGTGATCGTAACGTTAGCTAACAATTGCATTACGTTAGCTAGATAGCCAAATAGAACTCCAAGTGTATCCCATTTTTTTTGTTTAACATTCGGTAAGCCTTTACTGGCTACATTCAACAAGAATAATTTTGATAAGAACTGTGGTCCTGAAAAAGACTGTCTACTATCACTTCATAGGAGAAACAGACTGCTTACAAAAAGACTGTTTTTGCAACCTCCCTATCACTAAGTCCCCCTCCCCCTCACACCAATCCCAACAATACTCAACTCCCAATAACTGAGTTTGTGATGATATTTCAAAATTAGTGATTGGTGTAGGGTTTTAAGATATATCTCCTGCAGAAGTGACAGGCTTGTGCTCAGATGAGCAGGCCTGCTGTATCAGCTGCTCACATTGATTGTTCCCTCTCAACACAAACACAACAAATTCTATCAGCAAGTATCAAACCATAGTCATCTGACCTGCAATGAATGTAGCCTACTGTTTTTATTGTTGACATATTCATCAAATCCTTTTTTTTTTTTTTTTTTATCCTGATGGAGACTTTGCAGCGGCAATGGCAATAATTACACTCAATGTTAATAATAATAATAATAATTACAATGGCAATGATTGCACAAATACTAATACACGCATGTGCAACATAGTAGTAGCAGCACTCACCACGATATGCAATGTTTAAAACACAGTACTCAGTACTCTAGCATTGATCGTACTCAAATATACAATGTGTGGCATTGTAATAGCAGCGTAGATACAAGTGTCCAATGTTTAAGTTCTCAGTACTCATAGTAATGATTGTGCTAGGCTCATTACCCAATAATAACAGTGCTCAGCCTGTTACTCGATACGTATCTCAATGTTAAGTGTTATAAGTGATCAGTATACAGTTCTTAGTGCAGTCTATGCAACAGTATGCTACAGGTCACCAGTGTCCTTTGTTCAGTAGCCTAATTGCCTGGTGAAAGAAACTAGCAGAAACCCATCAATCACAACTGTCTCATGACCGTGGACTTGGCACACATGGTGTAGCAGACCCCACATGTTGAGGGACATGGCTGAGTGAGAAGAACTAGGTCAGCTATTACTCATAACTCTACAACTCTTCGATGACATCTAGGTCCTCTTTGCAGTCGCTCGAGGAGTCGAGCACCATGGGTTCATTGCTGGGGTCGATCTCTGCCTCCATCATGGCGATCTTGAGGATGTCCATTGGAGGCTAGGTTAGGAGAAAGAAAAAGGGGAAAGAACAGAGAGGATAGGATCTGAGTAAACAAGTCCAAATGTCAAATGCACTTTTTCAAGTTGCCTAGGATTTCCATCATTATACACAAATCAACTTGAACTTGAACAAGGTTTCTGATGTCACTGGAGAGAGAGAGAGTGCTCACCTGGCTTGCTGTCTTGTCTGCAGCCACTGGATGGTGGGCCTGCAGGGGCGGGGGCTGCGACAGCCGGGTATGGATGGGCCTGTGTTGGGAGGTGGGGGCCTGCTGGGGTGTGACCAGGGGCTTGGTGGGGGTCCCCGGGGTGGAGGGCTGGATGGAGGGCCCCCCTGAGGCAGATGCACATTTCTAACCATTACATTCATGTTGTCTATTCATGTAAATAAACCAGTACTTATTAGGTGGGCTAGCTTGCAAAAGCTAGCCCAACTTGTGATATTCCCACTATTTCTTTCTTTATTATTATTCTTATTCTCCCCGTTTTTTGTCTCCTTTATAACTTCTTCATACTTTGTGCTAGAAACTTCATTCAAACTTTAAAATGTTCATGCTGTTTAGCTCTTTAACGGATGTATTCAGATTTTTGATATTTTTTTAACGTTTTTTAGTAATTTAACTTTTAAACGTAATTTTTGTGCCATTGAAACTGCTGGTGGAATGTTCAGTATCATTATGTTTTTAGAGTGGTGGCAGCTGTTGCTTTGAAAATATTTACACATTTTGTAAACTCCTGGTACTTCTACAGTTTTGAAAGCTCACACACGTATTATACATCAAAACTTTCACACAACTGCTGATTCGTACAATGTAAGTATCTAAGCTGTGTGACTTGTAGTTTTTGCTGTATGACGATTTGTTCGGCAACTGCGCTCCCCATTTAAACGTATGGCAACGCACTCTAGCTTTTGAGCTGCTAATTTTGCATTTTTACTCTTTTTCTAACTTGTCGCTATGCCTACAGTTTTAACAGCTCATACACATATTATATATCGAAACGTTCCCATAACTGTGCTGATTTGTACAATGTAAGTATCTAAGCTGTGTGACTTACCATTTTTGAGGTATGACGATTTGTTCGGCAACTGCGCTCCCCATTGAGACATATGGTGCCGCACTAACTTTTGAGCTGCTCATTTTGCATGTTAACCCTTTTTCTAACTTGTCGCCATGCCTACAGTATTCTGGTCCCTGTGGCTAAATTGCATGGTTTTGGCGCCACCTACTGGTGGATGTTATTATCTATCTGAACTTCTGGTCAGTCAGTGGAGTCTCCGTTTTTGACAGAGAAACAGAGTTGGAGAATTTCATGTGTTCTTTCTCTTCTTGATTTCGCCCTTGATTTGGAACAGTCTGTAAGTAGCAACAGGATATTTATGTCTATTGCTTGGATTGTTGTGATAAGATGTCAGTTTTGTTTGTTTTAGTATGTTATAGCCACTCTAGCTGTTGTTTATGCTAGCAATGCAACGTTACTAGCTAGCTGTTAACCCTAGCCCTGCCGTTAGCTACCTGTATTGTGTAGAGATTATTATTGATATTAAGTGTTGTGTCTTGGTAGTTTGGTGGTTCATTTGGTGTGTATCTTGTCACATGGAATATGTAATTAGGATGCATTCATGTCATGTAATTATCAGTTGCATTGTCTCATGCGTTTTCATGTATATTCATATGGTTGTTTGTTGTCTCATTCTTATGTTGCAGTTTCACAAAAAGGCTTCAGTAAAGGCACCTAAACTGTCACTGCCGTCTCAGGTGTTAATTGGAGTATGTTTAGCTCTGTCTCAGCTGTGTGGGCTACTATTACACATGGACAGGGCAGAAGATACAGTGTTTAAGCTATACAGACATATTATACATAGAAATGTTCTGCAAGTTCTCAGGATTCCTATGGTGTCAATATATAAGCTGTAACATTCATAGTTTTCTCATGCAGGCACGCAGCCAGCTTGGGACACACACACACACGCGCGCACAGAGACACACACACACACACACTGAATGACACCCCAGTCACCACTGTTGACTCCTTCCACTTCCTGGGCTCCACCATCTTCCAGGACCTCAAGTGGGAGCTATACATCAGCTCTCTCACCAAAAAAAGCACAGCAGAGGATGTACTTCCTGAGGTAGCTGAAGAAATTCAACATGCCAAAGGCAATGATGCTACTCTTCTATACGTCCATCATCAAGTCCATCCTCCCCTCCTCCATCACCATCTGGTTCTCCGCCCCAAAAGATAAAGCTAGACTGCAACGCATCATCCGCTCAGCTGAGAGGGTGATCGGCTGTAGAATGCCACCCCTACAGTACCTGCACGCCTCCAGGCCCCTGAAATGGACTACCTACTGTCGAAAAACTGCTATTACTCTGGTTTAATTGTAAAAGATAAAAGGAAATGCAGACACTTTCTCAAATTATGAATTTAACACACTAAAACCAAACACTAAAAAACTAAAAACAAACAATGACATTTACACAAATTAGATAACACTTTAGGGCGCATCACAGAACTTGTCATGACCTGGCTCAAATGGCCACAACAAAAAGGAGACACACCACGGTTCAAAGTATAACAAAATATTTATCAACCAAACATATTTTCAGGGATCTTTGTCTCATACAGTATGTGCAAGTGATATGCATACATAGTTGTTACGCGTGTGCACACTAGATAAAGGCAGTTGTACTGTAAGTGAAAAACCACAGTAGTGGTAAAGGTAGAACTGATTAGTTTTGAAAACACTGAACTGCAAAACCACAGTAGTGGTAAAGGAGGGACTAATTAGTTTTGAAAACACTGAACTGCAAAACCATAGTAGTGGTTAAGGTAGAACTGATTAGTTTTGAAAACACTCAAGTGCAAAACCACAGTAGTGGTTAACTGAACTGATTTAATACTCAAGTGTTAGGTTAACTGAACTGATTGGTTTAACTACTCAAGTGTTAGGTTAACTGAACTGATTGGTTTAGATACTCAAGTGTTATGTTAACTGAACTGATTGGTTTAAATACTCAAGTGAACTGTTTAAATACTTAACTGAACTGATTAAGAAGAACTACACAATAGGCTACAACATATTTACACGAAAATAATCAAATTAAATTACAAGGAGGCCATCAATTACACCGCCACTTTCGGTTACGACCACCCGGCAGGGAACATTGGTCAGTCCATTGGGAAATGTTTGTTCCCAGAGAGGTCCCTTGATTGTGAGGGTGGAGTCATCCACCAGAAGCACCTCCTTTTCCCCACTTTGGAGCGCCATCACCCCCAATATCTCCACCTCCCTATCGACTCTGTGCTGATGCTGTTGAAAGCAAACATTTTGGTTTCAGTCAGGATTTTTGCACACACATTTGATGATAATAACAGTTTTAATATAAAGATCATGCTGACGCCATCAAGTTCGTAAAAGAACTCCAGCACAGAAGAGAGAGGAACAGAGAAAATCCGTGGGGGATAGGCAGCACACTGGATTCTGCTGAAACATAAATGGTGAAATAGTGGCATCGGCGTTTCTCATTGATGCACACTTGACCGGGGTGTAAAATAAAGCACTATAGCCTATAGAGTCAATTATACTGCCAAATAAAAAGTGTTACCTATAAGGGCCACCAGAAACGTTTGCGTTAATATGATGCAAAATACAAGTTTAAATTGCTTGTGCCACATCATTGAGTTCACTCCCCATTACCATTTAAACTTATGCTCAGATCTCTCCACGGAATGTTGCATAGCATGTCAATTTCGATAGAGTGTTGATGGCAAAGTGTGCACTTACACAATGTCTCTCAACCACGCTATATTCCAAAAGGCATTGTGCAAGTGCATTTTTCATATCTTCAAAATATCTCTTACCTTCACCATGACGTATCTCTGATGTCCATGTAGCCAGGCCAGAGCTGAACTGTGGCAGCTCTTGGAAGTAGCTGTAAGGGGCTGGGTTGGTGAGGAAGCAGGCTCACAGGTCTGGGGGGAAAGGTTAATGCCTTGCCAGGTGTTACATACTCAGGCAGGTATAAACAAGGCTGGTGAGGACACCTGGGAGAGGAAGCAGGCAGGCGGCACAGCTACCAGTTCTGGAAGGACAGAGGAAAAAGTGTTACAGTACGACCATAACAAGCAAGGTAAGGCTAGCACTATAAACGCGAACTCTGATGAGTAGGCTAAATTGGCTAAGGACTTGCCACAATCATGTAGAGTATGGGAAGATCTGGTGACGAATGAAGGTAAGACCAGGATTCTTGCAGCAGTGGGGATTGGATTGAAGTCAGCTGCGCTGCTACGTCACTGATGAATGGGTATTAAGGTGATGTGCTGAACCTGCTCTGAGGTGCTGGGGTGCTTTGGGCTGGTATCCGTTGAGGTAGGCAGGGAGTAGGCTAATTTGAAATGTCTTACTGGACCTTGAAATGTCCTGTCCATCTTGTCCTCCAAGAGCCCTGTTCACAACCCCACCTTGCCATGACACTGTTACCATGGTACTAGAACTGAGCAGTTTAAAACACTGTAAAGGTAGAACTTAAAGTCCCAGTTAACCAAAATCAGAGATTTGCTTGAAAACACATTCTATGTGTTAGTGATGCATTGCTGATAACATGTAAAAATGGGATGAACCATGCGTAGTACTGAATTGTGAAGTTAGACCAGTTTTGTGTTTTTGACCAGTTTTGATTTCTGGATTTTCTGGGCGGGCTTAAAACGGTACCGGATGACGTAGAGCGGTGTTCTAAGCATATCCCCGCCCTAACACTATATAAAGCTAGAATGGATTTGAATCTTCTGTTCTCCTGCTCAATCTTGAGTCTAGAATTAGCTAGTTTTAACCAACAGTCTAGAATTAGCTAGTTTTTCTTAGTTAGCAATGCCTATGCATAAAACTAAACGAATATGCATCCTTCCTGGATGCCAGCAGGAATGGGATGATAAGGTCTCCTTCTTTCACTCCCGAGTAAAGCTGAAATGAGAAGCAAATGGTTAGCATTTTTGAAGAGCCATGGTGTTACAGAGTCTGTCACCGCTAGCGCCCGCCTCTGTAGCAAACATTTCACTCCCGAAAGCTTCTGCAATTATAATATGAGGCTTTTGGGTTTCACGGACTCACGACTGGTCCTGGTGAATTCGGCGGAGCCAACCATCTCCCTCCCCGGCCTCCATTCTCCTCCTGTCGCATCAACCTTTGGTGCCGACACCGCTGCCTTGTGTGCTTATAGCTAATTAACGTTATAACGTTAGCTAGGTAACGTAAGCAATAGGGAAATACACTGCTACGTTAATCTACAAAATGTGTCTTGACATTTATGTGGTAATGTCAGCTATGATGAATTATATTATATCTTAGGAGGAATTATAGCTAACATTAGCTATGTAGCTTGTTGCAGATGGGAGTGTGTATATAACCTTAGTCTAGCTAACATAGCTAGCAGCACCGACCAGGCGACCACCCACCAAATAACGTTACGGATGATATATTATGACTATAAGCGTTAACTATACAGAAACTGCCTGCCATATTTGTGGCACCTGATGTGCGTATGGGTTCACCGGTAATGGTTACAATATATTTCTCCAGCGGGAGACCGGGAGGCGGGAGCGAGGGGGATGGTTAGGTAGACCAGCTGCAGCTGGAGAAAGACGCACCCTCTCCCAGTGAAGCGGTGCTCGGCGGCTACTGGCTGAACATCCCAGTTCTGTTGGATATGTTGCGGGAAAGTTGAAGCCGAGTGCTCGTTATTCTCACACATAACATTGCCAACGAGAGTGGATGAGTCTGTCCCGATTATCAACTCCGGTAGTGTACGCTTCTTCGCGCTATCAGCGCTGTTCAAGCCAGTGACTAAAAGGTACATTTTAAACAACTTTTTCCATTGATCCCAAGGGACGACAGGATTGCCTGGGAGGGATAGGAATGGGCCGGAGGTGGCAGGGAGAAAATAGGGACAGACTCATACATTCCTCGTTGCCTGTTTTTGTATTTTGCATCTAAGGGCAGTAACACTGGCGCGTTGGTATAGAGTAGCTACAGTTTTACCTGTGTTGTTTGTCAGGAGGTAGGTTAGGAGGAAGCATCTGTGCGTTTGACTCATTAGACAAGTGTAATTTCAACTTCTCTCTGTTTTCACAAAGCTGTGCCTTCCTACCACAAAAGAGACGGCGTGCCAGTGTGACAATATGCAGACCAGAGAACGGTACTATTTGACAGGTTCTTCCCTCCACACCCCCTCCCCACGCAATTGGGTGTGGCTTCGGTGCCTTCAGCAGACACGCCCCCACAGTCTCAGACCAGAGAATGCTGCTGATTTTTAACCGATTTTGAAGCCTTATTTTATATACTTAGCGACATTTTTAATCACTCAGATTTGGCTGGGTGGTTAATGACATGTTTTCCTGTGGTGTGTGAAGCTCATAACAAAAATTTGAACTGGACTTTAAGAACACTGATGGTAGGACTAAGTACAATTGAGTGGATTACTATGTATTAACACAGGTACTATGGTAAAGGTAGAACTGATCAGTTTAAATCGCTGTAAAGGTAGAACTTATTAGTTTAACAACACTGAAGGTAGAACTATACACAATCTGATATTGTCGTGTTGGACTCATTCCTGGAGCATTATAAAAATGTTGTTCCAGGACCATCACTGCAATGGACCAATCACGTTGTTGTGATGTCATAGCTAGAAATTCCCCCCCAAAAAAGCGGGAAGAGAAAGTTGGAGAAAGCACTTGCCAGTGGCAACTAACTCAAAGGTAATTATTAGTATTTTTTATTCTATTATAATGTGATTGTCTGAGATTGAGTACATTTGTGTTACAGAAAGGCCCAGTGGAATCTAGCTGGTGGAAATCTACAAAACAGCTAACCTTAGCAACTAAGCAAGAGTGCCCTTCAGCGCTGAAATGTTAACTGTTAGCTACAGATGTTTTAAATGTCTTCTTGTTACATATAAACAAAAACAAATGTTTGACCGTGGCTTTTGTGAGACATTTTTTATGTTTTTCCAAATCGTGTCGAAAAGATAGCTACAGTAGCTAGTTAATGTTAGCCTAGCTAGATGGCCAACTTGCAGATGTTTTCTGTAGAAAGCTACATAAGCACATTAGTGATGTATTTGCCATTAATTTAAATGCAGAATGTCTTGCTTTGTGACATTATGGATTATATCAATTACATATACTGTAGACAAATGTGCTTTCATGTATATGTTTGTCCTGGATCAGCATATACAGTAGTAAGCAGATAGGCCAATTAATGGTTGCCCTGGGCCATCATAAAAATGTTTTTCCTGGGTTATCATGTAGATGTTTGCCCTGGGTTATCATGTAGATGTTTGTCCTGGGTCATCATACATGTTGGTCCTGGGTCATCATATAGATGTTTGTCCTGGGCCTCATATACATGTTTGTCCTGGACAGTGGTTTTGGCCAGGAGTTAAGTGTCATTTTTTCTATATATGATAAAAACACATAAGTGAATTGAGTAAATAAATAAACACTTATTCAATGTATGTTTAATTTCAGAAATGGAAGAAATAATAATAAGAACAGTTCTGAAAGATGAAAAAAAGAGAACACCTAAAGACACCACAGTTGAAGTTTTTGTGGCAAAACCACTTGAAGAGCCATTCAGCTACATCAAGGACAAATTACATATGCTGGAAGACCACTACAAGCCTTTTAATGTTGCGTCCAGCAAAGACAAGCAAAATAATTATTACAGATTTAACTGCATTAGGGCTGGGGGTAAAGGGAAAAGCTACAGAGGGGTAGGGTGTGGGGCTTACGTTTTGTTTAAAGTTATCAATGACTGGGAGGGTTACACTGTTGTTGTGCAGCGTGTCTATAGTCAGCATATTGGCCATGACCCCGCTGATCCAAAGGATCCACATACCTACTACAAATGTCAGGACCTAAGATTGAAGGTGGAAGAATTGCTTTTACTTGGAACTAAACCATGCACTATACTGACAGAATACCATAAGTGGGCCAGAAACAATGGACACAGTAATGTGCATGACAGAGAATATTTTATCACGCCCAGTGATATTGATAACATTCGAACAAGCATGAGTAGAAGGAAGCACTTTCACTGTAATGACAGTCAGAGTGTAGATGCCCTACTCAGTGGACCTCTCCAACAGCATGTCCTGTTCTACCAACCTTACACTTCTGACCAGGAGCTGATCATTGTTTGCAGACGCCCCTAATGAAGTCCAACTTGGAGAAACATGGAAAGCAAATTGTTTTTGTTGACACTACTTACTGTGTGAATCAGTATTCCTTCCCTTTGTTCACCCTTGTTGTAAGAGATGACCATGGGTGTGGGGTCCCCGTGGCCTATGCTATTGTCAGCCACAAAACTCAGAAAACTCCGGAAAAAGTTCTTGGAGAACTTCGAAAACATTTTCCAACTCCTCCAAGGTAAAGATGAAATATTGATAAGTATTATTATTACTGTATATTTGACTAGTATACTTGAATTTATTTATAATAATCATACTGTTTCTATTGCTATAGAAACCTTTGAACTTTTTTCCCATTAGGCCTAGAGCCTAATGTATAATTTAGGCCTTCATGTACAGGTATAATTTACAAATGGGACAACGTAATAGAGCCAGCATATTTATGTACAATTTATTTTTAGCAAAATGATTTTTGTTCATGATCTTCACTTTATTTGATTTTTCTTTTAGGTCGTTCATGGTTGAAAAGGATTAAGCAGAAATAAATGCACTGAGGAATGTTTTTCCAGAGTCCGCCATCCTTCTGTGCTGGTACCATGTCTTGCAGGTAACACTGCACCTTATGAATTAAGATTCTGTTAAGTCTGTCGATATGTAAAATTGAGAATACAGGAATGTAGGCTGCTATTAGATGAGCTGTAACAAAGACAATACATGGCTTGAACCAGATATGTACACAATCCATCTATCTATCTATCCATCTATCTATCTATCTATCTATCTATCTACTGTATTTATCTATCCATCCGTCCATCCATCCATCTATCTATCTACTGTATCTATTTATCTATCCATCCATCCATCTATCCATCCATAATATAGACCTCAGGTTCAAACATAAGCAGCACACACATTTACAGCAGAAAACACAAAAATCCACATAAATCCCTCCTTTAGATGCAGAGTCGATAAAATACTAATGTGTCATCGCATCATTGTAATAAATAAAATAGCATAGACTGACATTGACAGGGAGTGATGATTTTAAAGTACGTAATCTTTTCCATGTTCAAGATGAGCGAGAAAGGCAAAGTGGCATTTCTAATGGTACAAATACAGTATATAAACTTGAAAGTCTTTAAAGATGATCCAGTTCACCTAAATCTGAAGGACATATTTATCATTACTTTTCAAATATGCTGCTCTCAGTTCACTCGTGCTCTACTGCCTCCTTCTAAATTACATGTTGGTAACCTTTTTCTCTTGCACTAACAGGCTGTTAACAGATGGCTATCACGAACCGAGTCTGGTGTCCATGGGCCTTGTAACAACCAGAAGGGAACTGACATAATTTCTTTCTTTTGTAAGCTGAAAGCTAGTACAACAGTAAGTGTATTGAAACTTTTTAGGCACATATTTGTCTGTTATATTGACAGGGGGTGGGGAAAGAATTTTGGATTCCATCGCTTAACACTAGAATAGCTGAGGGTGGGTCAAGGTGACCCATGCAACTACATTAAAAAATAATTCTCTGCAACCGTTCAAGTTACAGCGCCCTGCTTTCATGACTTTTCCTAGATATGTGCGTTTTACGTGTCAGTGTTTTTGAAACTTCGAAATCCCACCAGGAAAAGGTAGTTTGGTCATTTTTTTAGTGTATTCTGGCTAAAAGCCGGTCAGCCATCTTTTTTTACCTGACCTGAAGGCTGCAATGCTACTTTCTCCCAGCAGATGTCGCCTAGGTTCATCAATATGTTTTTTTTTTTATAGGAATCAAGGTTGAATGAATAATCCATCCTTACATATGGATATAAGAATGTGCACAGCAATAATATTTTTGTGGTAGACTATATGTGATTTCAACAATGAATGCAAAAGGTTACACTCACACAATGGCTCATTTAGATAAAACTATGTTTAATCTCAAAACGTATGCTATCAGCTCAACACAGGTCAAATGTCTTCAAACGAATAGCACTCAATAGTCTATGATGCAAATGTTGAATTTTGAAATGCTGTGAATGTCTTGAAAACACAGCCTTATGTTTATGGATGTGAATGCTTATGTAGGCTATTGAATGAATGCAAAATTACTAGGGGTGCAGGCTATTCAACCCTCTAGACCGTTTGCATTGGTTCAGGGAATAATATGTTACAATGTTGCACTTGGCACTTGGATCGTTTTTGTTCAACTGGCAATCTGGACAAAACAAATATATAATATAACTGGGAGTATAATATAATTATAATTATATAGGAGCATTGGTGTGAGTAAAAAGAACTGTGCTTTATCCCTCTGGAGTCTGCGCCTGCGGTGGCGCGGGCGTCGTACGTTTTTATTGATTTTTCAGCCATATCAACACGCACAGAAATCATATACATAATTTTACACCGTTGTTTTGTGTATAAGGTCTGTTTCGTGTCTTGAGATTTACAGCGTTTATGATTGGTTCCTGAAGGCCTACGCCGCCTTCTCTGAATCTCCATTGGTTGGCGCTTTCCCCATGGATTCAGCTGTCTATCAGTCTCAGACATAATAAACCAATGACCATCCACATTATTCACCACTTTCTATCAAGAGAGCCCCCCATTGGATAAACCTGGGCCATGTGGTGGCAAACAACTAGGGAGGATGTTTTGAATCCGGCTGGGCTAACGTTACTGAATGAACTTAGGCTACCGGAGAAGATAAAATGAGCAAACAAACACAAAAACAGGAGATGTGCTGAGGTTTTAGAGGCTGTATTTGAGTCCAGCTCATCAGAAGAGGAGCTTGGGGGATTTGGAGACGTGACAACAATTTGGATCTCGTGGATGATGTAAGTTTGGCTAGCTTCGCTAACATTAGCCCATTCTTACCCGTAATGTTGACGTTACTGTAATGTTGCCGACTGCTTATGTTAGCTAGCACTGTTTATGTTAGCACTGTATGTTAGCTAGCTCTGTGTGTTTATGTTTTATGCTTAGCCACTGTTTATGCACACAAAATGATCAAGCTGTGTTCGGAATCGCTCCCTCGTTCAGCCCAAAATGGCTGACGCCCTATATAGTTCAATATAGTGAATAGGGAGCGATTCCGAACACAGTTTGTGCGCACCAACGAGCTTTGGGCCCGAGAGCGCTCTGTATGGGCCTGTGTGAACACAACAATCGCAGACAAGTGTGCACTAAAACAGCCACTCCGAGACCCTCCTGAAGAGGTGTTTTCGGAGCGGTCACAACCGATTTCTAGGGCGCTCCAGTTGTGTGAAACCGCCCGTTCTCGGACGGACGCAACATGTTTGACCTAAAAAAAGACCCGTAGTCAGATGCGCTGTGCATTGTGGGGCGCACTGTTTGTTTACTCTCCAGTGGAGTGCGAGCTAGCTAGCGCAAAGGTGATGAGGGACTGAATAACTGAAATATTATAACTGAAATAACCGAAATAAGAGGACAAGAGACATGAATAAGCACTAGTGCTATGAGCAACAGGCGTTGTAACATCTCCATGTTTACTTCATCTCCAACGTTAATTGCTTACATTTGTCTTAGGAGGAGGAGTACAGAGCCAGATCAGCAGAGTGTTTAAGCAATAGTATTTAAGCAATACCCTTCAGTGTGCCAGTATTTCCAAAAGCACTGGGAAAATATTGGCTATATGTGGTGTGACTACGGCCGCTGCTTCGATCATGCAAAGTCTGAAACAAACAATGTTATCGAAAGGTATAATTCTTATTTCAACCCTCTTTTGGTAGATTTGGTTGGCAAAGTTTTCAGGGATCTATGCTTCGAAATGGAACACTGTGCTTAATTCAATGTATCCTGTTGTAGTCTGCTGAATATCAAAATGGAATTATAAATATAGAAATACATTTATATTATTTAATATATCTATTACATAGTATAAATATAAGAGAAAAAATAAATAAAAGTAGATTTATTTGTGATTTATCATGACATTTTTGCCTGTCGGACATTAGGCTACAGATTATGTGAACAACAGGTATCCTAGTGTTTTTGCAAACCAGTCTTTAAACGTAACATTAAACATGTTTCCAGCTGTAAAGTTAATGGTCATTTCAACTGTTTTCAGATTTTTCCACCGCCTGAAGTATCAGTTTTAGCTGCCTCCAGGAATAGGCGAGTGGATGACTTCATTGAAGTGCTTCTTGGTAAAGCTGAAAACTACTTTTCAGTCATGAAGACCCTTCAAGATGCGGGCCGTATGAAGAATGTCAGACTTGAGGCCTCACCTGACGAGGGGAAACCTCAGGAAAGCCAAGAAACCCTGGAATCATCAACACAACCCCAGATCCACCAACACAATGTTAACAGAACTGAATTCAACGAAAACCAGGATGTTAAGAAAATAAAGAAAATAATGGACTCCGTTTAAGAATGGACATCCATTCCAAGTGACATAAGTAAAAAGATAGATGAGCTGCACACGCTGGTTTCAGAAACAAACAAAACGGTGGAATCAGCCAATGTTGTTAATACAGATAATGGACGCAAAGTCCGACCACTCTTTCCAAACAGGAAACGTTCAGGCAGCACTAGACCCCCCACAGCTAGAGAAACTACTGACATACCCTTGGCATATCCAGTAAAAAAAAAGAAAAAGGATAAAGGCAAATTTTAGATAAACAGTTTTTTTTTTTTTAAACCAATACATTTATTTAACTTTAGCAACACATATACATAGGCTATGCATTCTAGTGTGTATTATTTGTCCTCTTATCAGAAAAAGCTCCAAAATAAGCCCCCCCCCCCCTCCGGGGATGAAGTATGTTCTTATAAAAATAAGAACAATTTTGATATATTTAGAGCATATCAGTTTTCATTTTGGCCAAGCTTTGCTCATTCAAATGTGTTGACCGAATCTATAGCGGCTGGTCCAAAGGTATGGGTCATCAGACTGAAGTTTGAAGATTCGGTCAACTCTTTCTTCAAGTTGGCCTGGATTTTGCGAAGGGTCTTCCTGGAATGAAAATACATTAACATTATGAATATCCAACCAACAATATAAATGGAAACAATTTTTGGCATTAGGCAAGCAGGTTTCTTTTTACAGGTATTTGCATTTGTTTTTGTTGGCAGTAAAAAAGTAAATGAGTACATGCAGTAGAGTGCCATAATTTTCATGTCTAATCTCTTTGTTAATGAATCTACTGCTTGGAAAATGTAGCCAGACCGTAAGGTTGTACGAGTTGACATAGGTCTCTCCGCTATTGATTTACTTACTGAGTAACATCTGCACTTTGAGGATCAATTCCTTCACAGACCATGTCTCCTGCCACATCATGAGCAAGTCTCCCAGCAAACGCCTCAGCCAGCTCCCCTGCCTCCTCTTCACTAAGGATGCTGAAAAGGGTCACCTTAGTTTTTACATTTTTGGGGCGGCCCGCAACAACAGTGGGTAGATTTGACTTTCGGCCCTGAAAAGATAAATTAAACACACACACACGTAAATGGGGGACTAAGCCATAAGAGGAAAGGTGGGTTAGATCAAAAGTCATAGGGTCACCAAAATCAATCAATAGGCTTCTTATTAACACTTTATTTTAAGGTGTATTGTAGTTGAGATTTCGAAAAATGAAGTATTTGCCAAAGCCCAGGTTCGCTCAAAAATAGGTTCAGTCAGATTTATTAAGAAAACAATACGATTGCAAACGGACCTCAAGATAAAACACAGAGTGGTTCACCAACAGAAGTAAAGTGAGCTCGCCAGATCTCCTCCTTATATGTGTTCAAAACAAGGATGGGGTGCAGCCGACATTTGATTGGCTGAGTCGTCTATACGTCATCGTAAGGTGACGGATATCAAATAGTGGTCGAGGGATGAAACGCACTTTGAATATAAACAAAGAAAACAAAAGGTCTGAGCCAGGACGGGAAGGACGAAGGTGTGGCCCTTCTGACTTAAACAAAGAGATGAGGAAGAGCGAGGTAGAGGAGGTGTTTACAATTACAAAAGAGAGAGAGAAACAAAAGGTTAAGGTGTTTACAATAGCAAAAGGCAGGGGACTGGATGAATAGGTATTGAAAGAAAAGATATGAATCTGAATAGTCTTGAGACTAGGTGTAAAATTCCATGACAACTCCCTCATCTGTGGCTGAACAGCCACATCAAATATATACATCAAATATAAAATAAGCATAATCAAAAAAAAAAATCAATTACAAACACAAAATTTTAAAAACTCTATGCTATACATGTGGAAAGGAAGTAATCTCTCCACTAGGTGGAGCAAGAATAAAAATAATTTCATTGTGAAATATTTAACAAAAATAGATTATTTTCTTTCCACATGCAAATCACGCACCAAAACTCCCTTGTTTCAGAAATTTGTCAGGAAACAAGGTAAAAAAGATGGCATGACTACTAATCTAAAAGGGACAACCATTCACCAAAAAACCTTGATTTAAAGTTTGAACAAGGCAAAAAGATAAATGGTTACCAGTGTAAGAAGGGCAAAAAACCTCTTGGTCAATTTAGAGGAAAAACCCAAACTTATTTATCAATTCATGTTTCAACCATTGTAACTCTTGTAAACAAATATGATATTTTTTCAAGATAATTTCAAAGTTCATTCACTCTTGTTGTGAATAATCGCATGTAATGTCCTATGGATCATAGCTTCCATGTTTGCGTCTCTGAATGTTTAATGTAGGTTCCAGTGTGTGCGGTTAGAGGTGCAGTCATTTCTGTTGAGATTGTCCACGTTGTCATACCACAACCACGAGAAGGAGGTGACCGGCAAGGTCAGTCTCCGATTGCTCATCAGAGGAGAGGACAGTGTGGCGGTGACTGTCAAGGTCACTCTCCGATTGCTCATCAGAGGAGAGGACAGTGTGGCAGTGACCGCTTTGCCCTTGAGATCTCTGGTTCGGCTGCATGGATCGTCCTCTCAGCTACTTTTGACAGCTATTCCACACAGGCCAGAATGCCCTGGTGCTGATTGTTCCATCTTTGACGGGTAGGTTCACCCCGCAACATCTACTTCTCTTCCATGTTTTCTGGCCTGTTCTCAGGCTGCTCATCTGCTCCTGGTAGTCTCTTGTCTCCCCATTGGGCAGGTCTACATAGAGCGGTCAGCCAGCGAGCTCTCGGAAGGTGAGGAGGGAGTCCCTGTCCTGGTCCAGCAGGGTGAAGGTGCGGTGGGACACGGTGTCCGTGTGGACCCCACACAGCCAGGACGCCAGCAGCACGTACAGGCTCTTGAACTGAGCCCGGTCCACACGGTACTGCTCCACGTAGGGCCGGCCCGGGTCGTGCTGCTGGAGGGCCACCTCGGCGCTCCCGCTCCCCCAGTACAGGCTGATGAAGTGCTACGTCTGTGGATCCACAGATGAGAGAGACAACAGAGACAAAACAGAAGAGCAAAAGGAGAGTCCTCTGGTCTGGTTTCCCTGGTCCCCTCTTTGAGTCCTCTGGTCTGGTCTCCCTGTTCCCCTCTTTGGTCAGGAACGGTTATCAGCAGTCTGTTGGAGATACTCAGAAACTAGTATTGGGCCTGCTTCGGACAAAATGGTCTCTTCCCTATGTCATACTTATCCGTCGCTCACGGTGAGTCGGTGACATGGCGTTGGCCCTGCATCCCACGAACCACCGTCTCCTGGTTCGGCATTCACCCATCACTCCCGGAACGACAGTTGTCTGTAAAAACACTCAGAAAAAACACTCAGACCCGATGAATGTGCCTCAAACTATAAACATGATATATTTAACATAAACATTAAAAATATATAATTGGGTTAGGAGATGCTGCATGCAGATTAAGACACTGACAAATATGAACCTTCTGTTCCTCTTGCACAGCTGTTCTATCTGACGGTCCCTCCTGGCCTAGTCATGACTGTTGTGGGTTGTTCACTCCAGCAGGTGGCGCCGAATCCCAGGTTGCAGGATTCTCCCTTTCAATTTGCCTGCGGTAGCTGTGACATTCTCTAATCCAGTGATCCGGTTCACCACAATGAAAACATGCGTCAGTTCTGTCTCCGTTTTCGTTTCCCTCCCTCGGTTTCATCCTGTAGTTCATTCTGTTTCTATCCCTACGATTCTTGTTCATGTGACGACCCTGTGGTTGTTGTTCTCTCTCTGGTCCCTTGGACTGGTTTTCTATCTTTTCCAGTTGAGCGGCTTGTAACTTGGCTGTACCTAACTTAATTTCTTTCGCCTCCCTTTGTTCAATGTGAACGCGAAGCCGCTCCGCATACCGGAAATGGTCAACAACTTCCTCGAGCAAAGTTGACTCCCAGGTGTGGCAACACATCCTTACTTGGTCAGACAAAGAGGAGAGAGAGTTATTCATCAACTGTTGTTTTAGAATTTTCTTATAACCGGCATTCGCTTTGTCCATGCCACTGTGTGACGCGAAGACTGATTCCAGTCTTTCCCAAAATTTCTCGAACTGCTCATCGGAATTGCTGTTTACAATATGTGATACGGTCCCAATCCATTTTCTTTGGGAATCGAGTTTTGATTCTGTTCAACAGCGCAGTGTTTTGGTCGGCAAAATCGGCATGAGAAAAAGGCAACGTAATGTCAAACGGATCTTTCACATCGACCCATTTTAACCCAAGGCATTGTCTCATGATCATGGCGATTTCCTCTGCGTGAGGCTCATACATTCGAACTAAACTGTTAAAAAGATTTTCAAACTCGTCAATGTCTTTGGTTGGATCGGGCAAGGTTCTAGCTACATCACGCAGTTCATCCGAACGCCATGGTCTGTACACTCTGATCTCAGGGGTCCAAGCCGCGTGGCCATCTGCATCATCTAGCTGAGACGGTCGGGGATTAGGATTCGGGCATCGTACCATTGGGGCTAGGAGTTGCGGTTCCTCCAGACTATTACTAGCTAGTTGTAGTTGTTCCAAATTTAACTTAGCCTCAGATATGGCTCTAGCCAACTCTTTCTTCCTTTCCTGTTCTTGCTTAGTGTAACATCTAGTCGAAGATGCTATAGAATGGACGGGAGAAGAGGGTGGTCCTGGAGGTACACCTCGGTCGGGGGAAAGGGGCGCTTTTAAATCGTATTGCGGAGGCGCCTGCATGTCCGAGGAAAACAGATCGGGTGGCGCAGAGGCAATACTGTGAGGGGATACGGCAGAGAGAGAAGGGACGTGGCTAATAATGGCGGGGGCATTGTTAGGGGGTGTGATCACGGAGCAACGAGTCGAGGGGGAAAAATCTAGGTCAGAGTGATTCGATGGGGGAAGCGGCGGAGACGCCGTTGGCTGTATAGCTTCATTGTATCTTTTCTCTGACTTCAAAAAACCTTCCCGCGCTACTGACTCCCAAATTTTAAACGCTGCCCAATCGATGGCATTACCACTTTTCTTACCCAACTTAGTCTTCTCAAACGCTTCTAGTTGAGCCCTAACGTTGGCCAAAGCTTTAACGCTAAGAGTACCAGATGGAGACGGAAAACTGCTATTCTTATTCCATAGCTGAATCTGCCAACAGGCACTAGCAGAATATTTTAGCGCAACAATTTTAGCTGGACCAGACAATTTGAGAATATCAAGTGGTGAGCTAGTAGCGGCACCCATTTTGCACCAAAATCGCTTACGAAAAACCAAAACAAAGGACACTCTCCCACACTCCTTCGTAACACGGAGATGAACGTCTCTCAGACTACTCACTAGCAGTTACGATTTACGGCCCTCAAAAACAGTGTCGGAAAAAAATAAACAGTACTTTTACCTGGAAAAAAATATAGGCGCGCTTAACAACACATACAAGACAGAGCCGAAACTCCAACAGTAAAACAGCAGACTAACAACCCCGTGCAGGGACGCAACACAAAGAACGAACAAAGAGGACGAACACAGGACGAACACAGGACGAACACACGACGAACACACAGGCCCACGTTTACGACAAGCATGCCCGGCTGCACCAGCCACTTGGTCAAAGCTAAAACTCGTTTAGGTTTACCAAACCACCCGGGATCAAAGGGACAAACACACACCAGAAACGCGGGTCGGACTACTACCAAACCACTCCCGTAGCTACCTTCGCTGAGAAAAAAAATACAACGGTACAACCTTCGCTGAGAAAAAATACAACGGTACAACTGCTATGACCGGTCAAAGGGAAACCCGTTCTGTGCCAACTTTGGCGTATTAACTAGACCAAACTCACACTTCTTCTGAAAGGCATATACCCTAGTAACGAAACAAGGACGAAGTCAAAGAACAATATAATATAAATATATCTACTGTTGTTCACAACTTCCTTAGATAGTTACTTAAAAAAAAAAACCACGCCGGGGTTTCTGTTTTCAATAATCTAGACCAACACAATCTGAAACGAAACCAAGGCAAATACCACGCATAAAAGGATTCGTTTTTCGACGTACCGTGAGTTTAGCCGAGTGGAACCAACGGCGGACTTCTCCGAACCAATGCAATAGCGCAAAGAGAGAAGATTTCCAGAGCCGCTACTGCTCCGCACGTCTGCTTCCTTTGCTTCCACTCCAGGCGAATCTCACGGCAGTCGATCCCGTCCCGAGTCGCCAATTGTAATTGAGATTTCCAAAAATGAAGTATTTGCCAAAGCCCAGGTTCGCTCAAAAATAGGTTGTCAGATTTATTAAGAAAACAATACGATTGCAAACGGACCTCAAGATAAAACACAGAGTGGTTCACCAACAGAAGTAAAGTGAGCTCGCCAGATCTCCTCCTTATATGTGTTCAAAACAAGGATGGGGTGCAGCCGACATTTGATTGGCTGAGTCGTCTATACGTCATCGTAAGGTGACGGATATCAAATAGTGGTCGAGGGATGAAACGCACTTTGAATATAAACAAAGAAAACAAAAGGTCTGAGCCAGGACGGGAAGGACGAAGGTGTGGCCCTTCTGACTTAAACAAAGAGATGAGGAAGAGCGAGGTAGAGGAGGTGTTTACAATTACAAAAGAGAGAGAGAAACAAAAGGTTAAGGTGTTTACAATAGCAAAAGGCAGGGGACTGGATGAATAGGTATTGAAAGAAAAGATATGAATCTGAATAGTCTTGAGACTAGGTGTAAAATTCCATGACAGTATACATTAGACTGACATGACACCATCACTATGACAATGACACCTATGAACATGAAAGAACATTTAAGAATAGTTTTGGCTGTTGTCATTAAGTGTCTGGAGATGGAGGTCTGGAGTGTCTGGAGAAGGACCTGCAGCCCCTCTGCCATAAAGCCCACAGTGGTGGACGGCTGCAGTGAAGGTTGTCCCTCTAGAACTTTGTCCCAAGCTCAGTCAGGAATACCATCGGGTTCTTGGTCACCTCTCTTACTAAGGCTCTTCGCCCCCCATTGCTCTGTTTTGCTGGGTTGGCCTCATGGCTTGGCTTTTTCAATTGATATGCATTGTTACCTGTGAGGCCTTTTATAGAGAGGTGTGTGGCTTTCCAAGTCATGTCCAATCAATTTAATTTGCCACAGGTGGACTTCAATCAAGGTGTAGAAACATCACAGCACTCATCTCAGCAATTATCAAGAGAAATGGGAGGCACCTGAGCAGAATTTCAAGTGTCATATCAAAGGGTTTGCCCACTTGTGTACATATGATTTTAGTACATTTGGATTTTTAATAAATTAGCACAAATAATCAATCTATAGTAGAATAAGTCTGTAGCGTAATAAAACATGGAGAAGGTGAAAGGGGTGTCCAGACTTTCCAGCTTGACTTTATGTATACACCATCAAATTAAGTGTTACTGGGTTCTTCCTCTAGGGATCATGAATTTGACCACACATTTGATGTGACATGACTGGTGATATTGGGGTGGATGTTGCTTCAGATATGTAACATGGATTTAAACTGACTATCCCTATTGTAAACATACCCCAATCAACCCTCTGAAGACATGGGCTGACATGTTCTCTGCCTTGATTCTTCTCTCAATTTCTTCCTGAGTGATTTTGTAAAGTTTTCTTTTGCGGCCTGGCACAGAGAGGCGGCCTGGTACCTCATAAACTGGTTCAGATGATGCGAGAGACACAGCAGAGGAAGCAGCAATGGTGTTGCAATGTTCAAGGTCAACCTCGGTCTGACTTTCTTCTGTCTGGGTTTCACTGTCTACCAGAATGATGTGCCTTTCTCCTATGTCATCTGCATGACTTCTCTCGTCTTCTGTCTCTTCCCCCTGGATGTCTCGTTGCTCAGTTCTTCCTGAAATGTCCCTGGCTTCCACCCTTTCTGTACGACCAAGTACGAGGCTACATAATCCATCCCTGCCGTCTTCTGCACTCACGACAATATGAGATTGTGCACATACACTACATGGATTAGTGATCATGTTTCAAAATTCACAGTGCACACACAAATCCAGACATTATGTATGTACCTAACTCCCTTACCATCACAGAAGATACAAATACCACACATAGTCTTCGAGCAACGAGGGTGCCTATATGTGCCACAGTTCTGGCATTGCACCTGCTATGGAAAGAAAATAATTGGTTTGATTCATAAATGGTATAAAATAATTGAATAGCAACTCACATAGTGCATGTACCTTCTCTTTACTGGCCATCATGCGCCAGCACCGGCTACACTTCTTTGTGCGATCTGCAAAATATTTTCAAAAGATATAAAGATACAAGATTAATGTATGTTAATTTTGACAGTGCCAAAGACAGCAATAAAAAGGAATTGTATATTTACCCAAAGAGAAAAACAAATCCTTGCAGAGCTGAAACCTAAGATCTGGAATACTGGTCTCATATTTCTCCACAGCAGTTCTACCTTCAAGAAGAGATTGGGCAAACTGCAACATTGGAATACCAGTACAAGCCAAGCCCCCAGGATCAGCTTGGCGCATTGAAGCCACCATGGGCTTTCAGGCCAAGCTCGGTATTGCAAGTCACGTGACGGCATGCGGCCCAAGACCCTTATTTCCTATGGTTTGTGGATTATGATAGATAGGGCTAGAAAAGGAAAACTTTACTGGGTATCATTCAGCATCAGAGACCAATCTAATCAATATAAACTTTTAATTCAATGGGGTTTTGTTTGTTTTTGAAGCCACCAATACCTGTATCGAGCCATTTGAAACATGTGCTGTGCACGAGCCTCGGGGACGCTGGTCGCGCGTTCAAGAGTCCTGCGAACTCGGCGGAAAACACGTCACCATAGGAAGACCCGCCCTACTCTGCCTCTGATTGGATAGTTTTAGTTATATTATACCTCCATGGCTTTAAGGAAGTCATGCAATGACGTCGGCTAACATTTGCTATGCTTTTAGCAATGAAGCTGCTATGATCATGCTAATCATAGATATGAACGTATGTCTATGATGCAAATGATCATGACATGTGGTTACTTTAGGACATCGTTGGAAAAGATCTAGAGGGTAAGTGGGTCAATGTTGAATAACTTAGCTAACATTATCTAATGTTACATTTCTTATATTAACATCAACTATATTGATAGGCTAGAGAGCTATGCTAACGGTAGCTAATGCTAACGGCTTTACAGAAAAAAGCCATGGACAGAAAAAAGCCATGGCCATGCCAATCTGCCGTAGGGGGGCTTGGAGCAACTGGGGAACCAATCACCTCAAGGCAGCAGAGCTTGACCACAGCCTGGAGGTCGGAGGGAGCTGTTTATTTGCCCTGTAGGCTTGCACCACAGTCCTAAACTGGATGGGACAGCGCAGGGAGCCAGTGCAGAGAACGGAGTAGGGAAGTTTTGTGGAAGAGCATGGGGCCGTTGAACACCAGGTCAGCAGCAGCTTTCTCCAGGAGTCTGATGGCCAACGCTGCAGGATGGCAGCAAGTAGGGAGTTGCAGGAGTCCAGGCGGGAGATGACAACAGCCTGGATGAGCACTAGCGACGAATCACAGCCAGATTTCTTTCCTAGCACAAAGTTTGATAAAAGAGATGAGTATTAGCAAAGGCAAGGAGAATGATTATATCAGTGTACAATGAGCTATGATGGGGAGGAATTACACTATTAATTTGATTTCCAGGCATGGCATATACATGGCATGCTTACTTGCAATGGTAATAATGCCTTCAGGTAATAACACTAACTATGCTTGATTAATTTGATGTATAATGTGGCAAATGCTATAGTAGCATCAGCCCACTATAGCTAAATAATGCCAGACAAGATTACAGACTGTAATCAATGTATGAACAATGTCACATTGATCATGCTCAACATTGTTAAAATTGAAATACATCTGAGACCTCCGAACGTAACGTTAGCATTAACTAACGTTAACTAAAGTTAACCCTAAGCCGTTAGCATTAGCTACCGTTAGCATAGCTCCCTAGCCTATCAATATAGTTGATGTTAATATAAAGAAATGTAACATTAGATAATGTTAGCTAAGTTATTCAACATTGACCCACTTACCCTCTAGATCTTTTCCAACGATGTCCTAAAGTAACCACATGTCATGATCATTTGCATCATAGACATACGATCATATCTATGATTAGCATGATCATAGCAGCTTCATTGCTAAAAGCATAGCAAATGTTAGCCGACGTCATTGCATGACTTCCTTAAAACCATGGAGGTATAATATAACTAAAACTATCCAATCAGAGGCAGAGTAGGGCGGGTCTTCCTATGGTGACGTGTTTTCCGCCGAGTTCGCAGGACTCTTGAACGCGCGACCAGCGTCCCCGAGGCTCGTGCACAGCACATGTTTCAAATGGCTCGATACAGGTATTGGTGGCTTCAAAAACAAACAAAACCACATTGAATTAAAAGTTTATATTGATTAGATTGGTCTCTGATGCTGAATGATACCCAGAAAAAAATTGTTTTCCTTTTCTAGCCCTATCTATCATAATCCACAAACCATGGGAAATAAGGGTCTTGGGCCGCATGCCGTCACGTGACTTGCAATACCGGGCTTTGGCCACTACGTCAAATGGCTTCATGCGCCGGTGAGCAACTTTCATTGAAATGAATAGGCAGCCATTTTCAATGCCGTCTCCAGTTATATTATACCTCCATGGTACAAGCAGGTTAGACAAATATATTGTTTGATAAATAGATTTCATAGCATGTGGTCTCAGTTGTATTTGATTTGATTTTTCTGAACTGCCCCCCCCCCCCCTATTTTTTTTTTTATAAAATAAAATAAGCACACCCAGAACATTTAAAATGGTTGAGGTGAGAGTAGAGGTTTTCGACCAATACCATGACGACATGTACACCACAGGAGTGCCCATCCTGCTGGCGTGGATGGTCCACATGACACAATCTCCACTCCCAAAGGCATCCCCTTGCTGCAGCAAATGAGCTGAGAGGTGGATGTTATTAGGGTAAACCAGTTAAATGTTGAAAATGCTATATCACATTTTAACTAAACACAGATAGCAAATTATATACTGTATTGGACACCTCCAATTTCTCACAACGTTCCTCCCTCTGAACTCAGACTCTCCAAATGAGTTCAGGTAGACCAGGGTCCTCTGAGGTATGTCACAGAACTATTGGGTGAGAGTGTGGATATATTAGGCATATTGGTCATTCGTAATGATGGACATACTATTTTCTGTGGAGAAATGTGAAATGGATCTGTGCATGTCAGCAACTTACAAACAGAGTCCAGTGGTTAGAGTTTTCAAGACATGCTCCCAGCAGTTTGTCATACTTTTTGAAGATGTCTTTCTAGAGTTAAAAAGGTTTAACAGAGATTACTTCTAATCCTACTATTAAACCAATTTGTAATATACTATGTATACAGTACAACACATGTATTTATTCAATTATTATTACTATACATATTATTAGGGCCCGAGCACTGGCGGTGCGAGGCCCTATTGAAACTCGAAGGATTATTATTCTCCTACCTTCTTCTTCTTCTTCTTCTCCCCAAACAAATGCCTTTTTGCCGGCCTAAACATAGATGAAAACGGATGAAACTTTGCAGATACGTCAGACCCGGTGAAAAATTTGATAATTCATGGGTGACGGTAATGGGCGTGGCAAAACGGCTCAAGAGCGCCCCTGGAAAGTTTAAAATGACGAGCCCCACCTTTCAGTTTGATGTAAAACGAAATTCGGAGGGCATATGTATTTCATCGGGACACACTAAAATGTCTCTTGGAGCTATACCCAACATGCAACAGGAAGGCCGCCATTTTGCTTTTAATGTGCCATTTTCCCCTTGTTTTTACCATTTCCATGCCTCGTACTTCAACGAACTCCTCCTACAGATTTCATCCGATCAACTTCATATTCGGTCAGCTTCATCTTAAGACCCTTGTGATCAAAACTTATATAAAAAAAAAGAGTTTTCACCACACACCCTTGCCGTGGCGCCCCGCCAAAGTTTGACATTTCACCAAAAAACACAAAGTCCTCATAACTCCTCCATACATTATCCAATTTGTCCGATATATCTCACGCTTCATGACGGTTCTGTCCTGAACACGTCTATGTGTCAGTATTGCGTCATACTTATAGCGCCACCTATTGGTGAAACAGGAAGTCCTCATAACTCCTCCATACATTATCCAATTTGTCCGATATATCTCACGCTTCATGACGGTTCGGTCCTGAACAGATCTATGTGTCCGTATTGTGTCATACTTATAGCGCCACCTATTGGTGAAACAGGAAGTCCTCATAACTCCTGCATACATCATCCGATTTGCACCAAATTGCTGACGCTTCGTGAAGGTCACCTTCTGAACACATCTATGCGTCGGTATTGAGTCACACTTACAGCGCCACCTACTGGTGAAACAGGAAGTCCTCATAACTCCTACATACGTTATCCGATTTACTCAACATTTCTCACGCTTCATCAAGGTACCGTCCTGAACACATCTATGCTTCGGTATTGAGTCACGCCTAGAGCGCCACCTACTGGTGACAGGAAGTTTCTCTCAGTACTGCACACCGAAATAGCACAGCCTTTTAAGGCGCAGCACCCCGACACGCGTGGGGTGCGAGGGCCCGCTCACTGCTGCTCGCAGCACTAGTTGGTATTGTTATTGTTATTATGTCAATGTGTGCATCACACCTTCAGAAAGTATGTGTTGTGAGCTCTTGATGACCCTTCCAACATTTTTGTTGTCACATGACTGGACATTGGGAATACGGTGGGAAAAGTCTATAAAAGTCATATGAACAGCCACACGAACACACAAATTATTATTATTATTGTTGTTGTTGTTATTATTAAAAATAACATTAATAGCAATGAAATGGCCATTTCAACATACCTGGCACTTCAAATGTATCATGGCATCGATTACCTAAAAAAATAATATAGTTAGCACACACACACAACTGATGTGATTTGGTATGCATCACTGTTGAAGGTAAAGGCTACCTCATCAGTTATATATTCCTGCTCAAAAAGGGATTTCAAACTCGACAGGCTAATCGAGTGTGGCCCCACTGTTCCAACAAGGTCATCTGTGAAGAAGAGTATGCTGTACTCAGTAAGCAGTCAGTATTGCAGTTATAACCACAGGCAATGGCTAACTAACACTGGGTGAATGGACATTTACCGGACATTTTGGAAGCAACTGGTGCCATCTGGAAAAAATATACAAACACATAAAATGTAGTATCCTACACTTCTTTTTGATAAGGGGCTGCAATACAGAATTTATATCAGCCCAGGACAAATACGCTGTCCCAGAACAAACATCTAGCATATATGATGACCCAGGATAAACATGTATGATGACCCAGGACAAACATGTATGATGACCCAGGACAAACATGTATGATGGCCCAGGGCAAACATGTATGATGACCCAGGACAAACATCTATATGATAACCCAGGGCAAACATCTATAGGATGGCCCAGGGCAAACATCTACATGATGACCCAGGACAAACATCTACATGATAACCCAGAGCAAACATCTACATGATAACCCAGGACAAACATTTTTATGATGGCCCAGGGCAACCATTAATTGGCCCATCTGCTTACTACTGTATATGCTGATCCAGGACAAACATAGACATGAAAGTACATTTGTCTACAGTATATGTAATTGATATAATCCATAATGTCACAAAGCAAGACATTCTGCATTTAAATTAATGGCAAATACATCACTAATGTGCTTATGTAGCTTGCTACAGAAAACATCTGCAAGTTGGCCATCTAGCTAGGCTAACATTAACTAGCTACTGTAGCTATCTTTTCGACACAAAACCGATTTGGAAAAACATAAAAAATGTCTCACAAAAGCCACGGTCAAACATTTGTTTTTGTTTATATGTAACAAGAAGACATTTAAAACATCTGTAGCTAACAGTTAACATTTCAGCGCTAAAGGGCACTCTTGCTTAGTTGCTAAGGTTAGCTGTTTTGTAGATTTCCACCAGCTAGATTCAACTGGGCCTTTCTGTGACACAAATGTACTCAATCTCAGACAATCACATTATAATAAAATAATAAAAAATACTAATAATTACCTTTGAGTTAGTTGCCACTGGCAAGAATTTTCTCCAACTTTCTCTTCCCGCTTTTTTGGGGGGGGAATTTCTAGCTATGACATCACAACAATGTGATTGGTCCATTGCAGTGATGGTCCTGGAACAACATTTTTATGATGCTCCAGGAATGAGTCCAACGCGACAATATCAGATTGTGCGTAGAACTATAGTGTATAACCACAGGTACTATGGTAAAGGTAGAACTGATCAGTTTAAATAACTGTAAAGGTAAATGAACTATGTACAACTGAATGAGGTAAAAGAACTATGTACAACTGAATAGATTACAAATTTTACAGAACAGATTACTATCACGCGAGGTGCTGTGACCCCCAGCGTCTGTACCGCCGTCCGGGTAAGGGTCAAATGTGGGGGTGGGGCAGGAGGGCGAGGCGCTGTGACCCCCAGCGTCCGTACCGCTGTCCGGGCAAAGGGTAGGGTGGGGGTGGGGCACACAAAAAATATAAAAAAACAATAAAATAAATAAATTAAATCACAAAGAGGCCATCAACCACCCCACCACTTTCCTCAACCCGCACCCGGCAAGGGACTTTGGGCAGTCCATCCAGGAAGCACTGCTGCCACACAGGTCCCGCAATGGTGAGGACGGAGTCGTCCACCAGGAGGACCTCCTTCTCTCCCCCTTTGAGGGGCATCACTCCCCAAATCTCTACCTCCCTCTGCAGAGTCTGCTGATGCTGTCCAAACATTTTGTTTTCAGTCAGGATTTTTGCACACACATTTAATGCATAGACAGCCATTTTAAATGGAGAGCAGGCTCATATAAATAAACAACAAATAATTAGCTAGACAACGTAACTGGGCCTTTTTATTGGGACTTTGCATTGTCTCAATGAGGGAGTTTATTATGATTATGATTATTATTATAACTTATACCTCTCATGGACAAAAGCGTCTGCTAAATGACTAATGTAATGATACCTCTCATCACATGTTAACTTGGCTTCGCCAGCCTGATCACTTACAAATCGGGTCTGGTGAGGCCAGGCTATGAGGCTGTTCCTATCTGAGGAAGAAAAAGTGAAATAATGTACTATAGCCAATTAGTTACCTCCACTGTGGTGAACTCCGTGGAGCTCAGCACCAGCCCGAACTGCTCTGTATTTCTCCCTTTCAAGTGGGAGGTTGGCCTCCCTCCAAAGGGCAACCCTCACCTGGGCCCCGTCCTGCAAAAAACAAAGCCTTCAAATGAGTGATCAAAAACATAAACCGAACCATATTGAAATGCACACCCTTAAACCCTTCCGTCATTTCCCTCAACCAAATATTAAAAGTTAAATCAATCACTAAGCTTTGGCATGTAAAAAAAAAGTATAAGCCTAGACTAGCCTACATTTAATGAAAGTGAGTATGGTCAAATAATTATCTACCTGGCTGAGGGTGAGGTTCCTCACAATTTATGAATTAATGTTGGTGTATGGCTCAATTACTGTGTGAATTTAAAGAGCTGATCGCTCCTTGAATGGACACCAGGCCTTGGGGGTTGGTGATGCCCCGAAGTGGTGTTATTGGGGACCTGGGTTTTAGGAGCTCCATACAGTTCTCCTCCAGTTCCTTGGAGACCTCCAGCGGGGCGGTGCTGTAGAAGGCGGTCTCCTTCCAGATCTGGATACCCGGTTTGGCCCCAAACTTGGCCATGCGGTAGCCCCTGATCACATATGTGCCACCTGCCTTTGAAATGAATTGAGACCTTTATTTAGACATCGAAGACAGTTTAGAGCAAGCTGATCTTTTTTTAATAATCATCCTCATCATCCTCCTCATCATCATCATCGTCGGGTCGTCCACAGACGGGCCTCGCATCTTTGTCTTCAGTTATCCCGGTCCTCCATACACCTAGCGATGTCATTGGTGGTCTCCACTTCCGCAATAGAACAACATAGAATAAGAAATTGAAACCCCAAAATACCTTTACTTTATGGGCTGCCTCCTCAAACACCACAAATGAGGTGGCGCTCTCCCCATCTGAGGCTGCCACCAGCACATTGCGGTTGAGGGCGATAGGCGTGGCATCGTCCTCAGAGATTGCCCAGCTGGTCACCCGAGGCATTTCCCTCATCCCCACGACCTTGAGGACAATCGGGCGCCTGTCAGTCCCACCGGTCCCAGAAAAAAGCTTCTGTAAAGCCATTCTGAAAATACATATTAAAATTAAATTAAAAATCTTAATATAGAAAACTCATTTGGACAAGGTGTTCAGCGGTTACAAGGTTGTATTTATTGTAAGTTGCAAGAGTGCTTTTAAGATTGTGGAACACAGAGTAGGCTACTAGGCCTAGCCAAAACATAAATTAGCCTATATTAATGATAGTAAGTGTGACATTATTCAAACCTCATTCCATAGGTAAGCCTACAGTTAACAGATTCCCAAGAACATTTGATTTATTCACTATGCCACAGACCACTGTGATAGGCCTACTGTATCATGTCATGCGCACACCTGCCTATTCGTTCAGCACCGCCTGCTACGTTCACACCGGGCGCGGCGAGAAAATTCGCGCAGCCCAGTTTGCCCAAATCTCTCCGCGGGATCAATGGGTTGCCGCATGAATCCGCTTCAGAAAGTTAAAAAAATTTAACTTTTGTGAATATCGCCGCGCGGCGAATCCTGGCCGCCGCGCCGCTGGGTTCGCCTGCTTCGCGCCGCCCGCCGCCCAGTTCGCGCGAATTGTATTGACTTTCTATGTAAACTCGCCGCGCGGCTGGAAAAAATCGCGCCGGTGTGAACACAGAGATCGCGGCAGACCACTGTGATTGCCTATAGATCGTGTCATGCGCACACCTGTCTATTCGTTCAGCACATTGGACAGCGCCGGCCTTGCGACATGTCTCACGGCATGCCCGCGAAATTTTAAATTAAACTAGAAAGTACACCTAATGATGGCATAGCGCGAGACATGGTGTTGGTTAATGAATGGCAGTTTGGCTGACAAGCTTGATAATTTTTGCTAGCTATTAACGGAATTTGTTCCTCTCAAATAATTATAATTTAAGGTTGACATTGTCCGTAATTGCATTTATTTTTTAAAAAGACTACTGGCAACATTGGACGAATGTTTCGTGTAGCCTATACCAAATAAGATTGGATGGTAGGCTAGCTAACAAACATTCCTGTCAGTTAGGCAGCTAACTAACAGACTACATCTTACTATAGTCTAGGTCTAACCTTAGTAGGCCTAATATACCTATTTATCTAACTGACAGTATTATAATATAACTTAGCCTATAGCTAATGATGTAGGAACTCAATTTACACATATTACTGATCAATAATTATTCAAAAGAAGGTTTATCTTACTGTAATTTAGGGTCCTTAAATAAAGAGGATGTCAGACGAGAAAACGTTAATCCAGGTGTAGTATATTTGTATACTGTATTACATCAATACATTTGTATTACTCTCATGTAGTAATCCATTTACTAAGAATAATGAATAAACTTCACTATAGGTAGAACTGTGTTAATATAACAGGATAGTGACAACAGATGCCCTGTCCTGAGTGAACATTCCTTTGTCCTCTGGGTCAATAAAGATAACACCTCGTCTACAGTTGAAACGTGATCTAAGCAGGACAGGAAGAACCCAAGATTGCCCCCATGTCCGGAGGGGGGGCAGAGCTTAGTGACCTGTTGACCAATTACAAGACTAGTTGACCAGATCTGTGTTAAATTTACATCCCTTGTATGCAAATTTGTTTGTCATGTGATACTTGGCCTGCAGCCAAGATATAAACTCGCCACCTCGTGAAAAGAACTTTAGTATCGCCGAAATTTTGACCTGTGTGGCGTGCTCAATAAATTTGTTTTAACTGCATTTTGCTCCTGAAGTCCTTTCATTTTCTGCCCAAAAGTCTAGAAGAAAAGAAACCACATTTTGACGATGGGGATTGGGATGGCGACTTTAGCTACGGTTTGACAAGACCCTCGAAAGATAGCAAGATCAACGATACTCTTGTGTACCTAACGGCCAGAGGAGGACAAGAGTTCAAGAGACTGCGAGTCTTGATCGAGGTAACCCGTCTTGCAAATTATTTTATGCTTTCGCCATAAAGAACTTCCAATAAATAAGGAGAATAGAGTAAAATTGTGTACGCATAGTTGCGCTGACTTGGTATGGGCCGGTCTTAAAAAGACGCATACGTTGGCGCAGAGTTCAGATAAGACTTGAGCTTATATAGTGAAGTTCGATGTCTATAAAGAAAGCCGGTTAAATTAAATGCATGAAGATTGCATATTTGTGTAAAAGTGAGGTACCCGTGTGTGAAGCAGGCTAAACCGGAGTCCTGCGTGTCTCGTTTAAGGTGTGTCTAGCCGTCTGCTATTGTCCTGTCTTTCGTTTCTTGTAATTGTTTATTGTCCATTGTATATTTGAGATTGGTTTAATGTAGATACTATTTGTTGATATTCTTACTTTCTGAATGAATGTTGAGGGAAGGGAGGTCTTTTGTTCTCTCTTCCACGTGAGTGTGTGTACTGTATGTGTGTGTGTGTGCCTGCCTCCAGCAGCCTTTGATCTTTCGTGAGGAGACAGGGGCTGTGTCGGTGTGAAAGGAGAGCGTGAGGAGAGCGTGAGGAGAGCGTGAGGAGAGCGTGAGGAGAGCGTGAGGAGAGCGTGAGGAGAGCGTGAGGAGAGCGTGAGGAGAGCGTGAGGAGAGCGTGAGGAGAGCGTGAGGAGAGCGTGTGTGCGTGTGTTGCGGGTTTGTGCTTTGAGTAAAGTTGAGGTTGTGTGTTTGTTGGTTGGATCCATTGTAGGTTTGAAAGTTGAGTTAATGTAAATAATATTTGCAGATATTTTCGGTTTAATTGTCTTTTGTGGGTGAGGTTGCTCCCCGTACCCTGAGTTGTAAATTCCTAGCCCTCATAAAACAGCTGTGAAGAGGGGGGGTCAGTGAAACGCGTTCACTGGCCAGGGGGGTTGTGCTGTGGTTTGTAGGACAGCGTGAAGTCACCCAATTGTGTCTCTCTCTCTTATCTATCTGTCTCTCTCTCTTTCTTTCACATTTATTTCTCTCTCTTTCCTGTCTTTAGAAATTAGGGACAGATAATTCATCCAGTGGGTCGTGCGGTGTATGGGACGACTGGATTAGGTTAAATATTAATTCATAAATGCATAAGTGGATGCTGAATCTGGGCCAGGTGGACACTGATCGAGATATCGGTTACTCAGCACTCAAACCCTAGCAGCAATCCACTAGTCAATCATAACTTTTATTAGTGAAACCTTTCTTCAATCTTCATAAATTGAGAATGGTGTAGCGTTAGCTATATTTTAGGGATATGAAGAAATCTTTCATCCTTCTCACCTCTGTTGTCCTATGCCTCCATCTAGTGGTCGTTTGATAGGTTGCAGTTCCCGCTGGTCTATTGTATTGGTTCAAGTGTATTAGGTGGTTTAATGCTGCCATCGTGTGGCCGTTATTAGATATGACCGCTTTCTATATTTGTTTTGATTATTCGTGTGTTTTAGGAAAGTTTGATTTTTAGAATAATGGGTTGTGAATAGCAAATATATTTTTTAATTATCATTGCTTGGTGATTAATTGTTTTTCCCTTTTGAGTAAATCTGTTTGCAGTTATATCCGGAAAAGCTTTTGTCCATACCAGTCACCAATCCCAGACCATCCATCCATCCATCCATCCATCCATCCATCCATCCATCCATCCATCCATCCATCCATCACCTGCTTGAAAAGTAAGCCTGAATTGCTGATTAATGCTCATTAATTGAACTAGACTTATCACCTGATTTAATTGTTTTGAGTGGTTGACCTGCATTTGAGGCTTGGTGTTTTATGATAAGGTGATTGATTGGTTTGGTTACTTGATTTGATATTAGGGATAAATGGTTAGTTTATTAATTGATTAATTATTCAATATTTTATTGATTACTTGATTAATTATTTATAGTTATTCAACTTTTTATTATTATAAGTATTATATATATAATAATTCTACTTGATACTGGATATAAGTGGTTTTGAGGGTGTTTAATTGTTAAATGGATGTAGATGGTTTGGTGATGAGCTTTGGTTCTAGAGTGATTGGTGGTCTGTTGGATATCTGGTTTAGAGGTGTCTTGGTTTTTGATAGAATAAACATCAGTTCAAGCGTTGCTTTAGTAGAGCGATATAGACGTACATACATATATTACGCTTTGCATATTGTGTGTGTGGAGTGAAAGGACTGTGAGTGGACGGACAGTAGGACTCAACTTGCTGACAGGCAAAGTGGTGTGGACATTTCGATGTCTACGTCAAAATCTTTTTTATTTTAAATTATTATTTTCTGGCATACAGCGATTAATGAGGGGATTGTCCTCTGGTGCACAATACCCTAAGCTTGAGTCAAACCGGGCTTTGTGGTTTTTAATTTGTAAAAATTAAAAGTGCTTAAATGGGACCGATCGCTCCCTATGCTGAAGACTAGGGTTGAGATTGAGCAAGATTATATCTGGTTAGGAAGTTTAGTCAGAGCAAGAAGTGTCCTATGTCCGTGAGTGATTGAGTGTTCATTTCTTTATTAATTACATAATTGATAAAGCTTCATTTTTATGGTGTTAGATTCTTAATAGGTTTATTGATAGTTTGAATTGTTAACAGTTTATCAAGTTATGAGGATCTTAAATAGTCTTGACGCTGTTCAGTAAAGTGGGACGGATACAGAAAACAGCATTGGAAGCAGTAATCATAGCTCCAACCGAAGTAAAGGAAGTCAACAGCACAACGGACAAGCTGTTGAGTGAGTGATGCTCTGTTCTCCCACATGAATTAAGTTTTGACTTCGCATTCTTATGACATCAAGAGGGAATCTAATATGGCTTATCCACAGCTACCCGTGCTAAATACTGAGGGAAGATATGTAATCAGAGATGATAATGACGACATTATATTGATGGGGAATGCCAGAATGACCATCGTTACCCATCCTGATGTGAAGTGCAAAACCAGGAAGTTAGCTCAGTCTCTGATACCAGCTTAAAAGAAGAAGAAGTAGATGAACAAAAAGGGAAAGTGTGGAAGCGACAGTGACTCTTCTGTAGATGAAGGAGTGGATATTGGAGGATATGATGGAAGTATTAGAAAGATTATGACAGGTGCTGAATAGAAAGGAAGGTTTGCTAATGAAACAGACTCTAGTAGTAGTAGTGAAGAAGAGAGTGAGGAGTCTGACTCGAAGGAAGATGATACAACATGGACCAAGGATGTACCAGTGGAAGAAGAATTGAAGGAAATTAGGAAGTAGTTGAAGGAGATTAGGAAGTAGTTGAAGGAAATTGGAAAGTAGTTGATGGAACAAGATGCTGAGCTGAAGAGGAAACTCACTCAAAGTCAGTTATTGAATGGAAAATGGATAGAAGAGGAGGAGAAACAAGCTGTTGTTTTGCAGACTGAACAGTCACAGGTTCAACTGCAACCGCAACAACAACCAATGATGCGATCTTCACTCCCGTTCCCTGTTTTCCAACAGCCTCAGACAGGGGGAGATTATTAATTCTGAAGAATTCAAAAAAAAAAAAAAAAGGGGGGGGGTGAAGAGGAAGTTGAACATGTCATTGGATAGATGTCATCAGCGATTTACAATACAACAAGTATTTCTTACGTTTTTAGAATCAATTTTTTTGAAGAATGATAGCGGTGATAACCTACGTTGTCACCTCTGAGCCTGAGTTCATTATTGAAGTTGAAGTGATGAGGAATATTTTTATTACATCTGTGACATTTTGGAGAAACACTTGTCTCCAGAAGATTATTATAGAAGCAAACTAGTTGAATATAGACTCTGGAGTATGAACCATCTTTTTGTTCAGAAAAACAAAAACAAAAGTCATGTGTGTTGAATGGTTATTGATGATTTGATGCTAAGTTCAGTTTATTACAGGAATTTTATGATAGTAGGAGTATTCAGTTATGGTTTCATATAACATCAGTTTAGATAATTGGTTTACAAGGTTGTTTAGTCAATTCAAATGAGTTATGTTTTTCACTTTGATTTAGGAGTTTGTGTTTCAATAGTCAATGAATGGACATAAGCTGTTCGTTTATGCATTCTACTGTATGAATTTCATTCACATAATGATGATGTGTTTGTGAGGAGTTGGCTTTAGGCCTTGCCCTCTGCTATTGACCCCAGTCTGTGTTGAGTGTTATCTTTCAGGTGCTATGGACCCTGGGCGGCAGGTCTTTGAGGAGCCTGGATCGTGCCTTCCTGGGGACTGCCTGAAACCTGTTGTTTGTCTGTTGACTATTGTTTGTCTTGTCTATCTCTTTCTGATATGTGTTGGAACATGAGGTTACTCGATGTTTAGCATTATATGTCATTACTGTTTAGGGTTTCTGTTCAATCAAGCTTGAGGATGTCGCCTACATTTCACCTGTGTTTTTGATTCAGGTGTGTGTACACGTCTCCTTGGTTAGATTGTTCTGTTTTGTAGTAATTTAGGTTTAGTCTATTTCTATAGGATGTTCTGTGTTTTGTGTAGTTCTGTGTTGATGTTTTCAGATTTTCCTGGAGTGCATTTAGTGGGCTACCAAGGAGTGGTTGCCCCTCGCCAGCATGACGCTATGAACTGTGTGGAGTCACGAATGACTTGAGGGTCATTCTTGGACATTCCTGGAGTGTTCTCCCTGTTTCAGACGGGGTGAGCTTATCATCTTGCTACGGACATTGTTCTCTGGGTGTCAGAGAGGATTGCGACACCTGGGGGTTTGATGTCTGAAGATTGCTCCAGCATGGGACGAGGAGATGAGACAGCGCTGAGGGCTGTTCTCTTTCGATGGGGCTATGTGCTAGTAACCTCTGGCCCCCGATTTGCTTTGCTGCTGTGTGAGGTTTTGGTTATTTGTATGTGTTTTGGGGATTGTTTGTTATGTTTAATGTTGTTTTGTGTCGAGGCGTTAGGACGCCTCGAAGGGGGGATATGTAGTATATTTTTATACTGTATTACATCAATACATTTGTATTACTCTCATGTAGTAATCCATTTACTAAGAATAATGAATAAACTTCACTATAGGTAGAACTGTGTTAATATAACAGGATAGTGACAACAGATGCCCTGTCCTGAGTGAACATTCCTTTGTCCTCTGGGTCAATAAAGATAACACCTCGTCTACAGTTGAAACGTGATCTAAGCAGGACAGGAAGAACCCAAGATTGCCCCCATGTCCGGAGGGGGGGCAGAGCTTAGTGACCTGTTGACCAATTACAAGACTAGTTGACCAGATCTGTGTTAAATTTACATCTCTTGTATGCAAATTTGTTTGTCATGTGATACTTGGCCTGCAGCCAAGATATAAACTCGCCACCTCGTGAAAAGAACTTTAGTATCGCCGAAATTTTGACCTGTGTGGCGTGCTCAATAAATTTGTTTTAACTGCATTTTGCTCCTGAAGTCCTTTCATTTTTTGCCCAAAAGTCAAGAAGAAAAGAAACCACACAGGTTTATTGCTTTCATGCAAGGTGATACAGCGAGGTTACAGTCCACACAAAGCTAAAGCTTATCACATTTGTGTTATGTCTTATAAGCATGGGATACACATTCTTCCTGTCCAAACTAGGTTTGGCCAACAGGCCTGCAGTTCTCATTGGTCAGCCTTATCAGTACAACTTCTAATTGGCCATTCTAGGTTGTTCCCATCTTGGGAGAGACAGGTCTAGGAACATTAATTATAATGGTGCAATGCTCTGGTGCAATGAATATTACTCAACCCCCCCTTGCCACATCCTAGCCTAACGCGGATGCTAACACCAAAATAGGTCCTGACCTTTGGAGTCACGGCCTGTGCCGCAGAGGAAAACCCACTACACTAAACATAACATATTAATTCTAGTTTTGCTAATTTAACAAGCCAAAATTAAACTTTACCTCATGTCAGTGTAGTTAGTCAAACTGACATTTATTAACAGTCTTTTAACTTGCCAATACCACTAATACCACTTTCCATAGGTAAAGTAACTTGTTAATTCTATACAATAAGTAGTCTAACAGTGGTTTGTTAAAAATAATCAAATAATAATTCAAAACTTAATTAGTGAGTTACCCACCTCTTCTCGAAGATCAGTTGGAGTGATGCCAGATGTCTTGCTGAGAAGTCATATATATAGCCTGGTGTCGCGCGCATTAATATGCGCTATACCATGTAGTCTACAGTAATGCTACAGTATAGTTAACGGGCACTAAGGTAAAGGAATTTGTGAAATATTTATGAAATTATTATTATCAACATGTATATGTAGTTTACATTGGTTTGTTTTGATTAATAAACCAGATGGAGTCTAATGGGGGAAAAAGTCCAGCGGAAATCTTGTCACTTCTATGCATTGTGTAGAAAGCTAGTTCCCATAAATGCAGAGACCCGGCCTCTGAGTTTATGGGAACTAGCCTTCAACGTCCTTCTACACCATACATCCATATTCTACACCGACTGTAGCTGGTAGCTAGCTGTATCTCATCTAGACACGATCTCTGAAGCATATGAGGTAGCTGAAACATCAATTGAGCCTGGCCATTTACTTTCGAGACATTCATGGACAAATAATGGATCGTTCGTGACTGAAGGTGAGATGTTTTATTGTCATGCGTTATGCGGGCTTTACTTTATAAGTTGTCTTCAAAAGCTTGACAGCCGAACGGATGAGGCTTAGTATCGTTCGCTAGCTATCGTTAGCCAAGCTAATCTAAGTTAACTAAAACCATGCATAGCCTAGCTAGCCAACTGTGGAGCTGACTATCCAACCACGATGTTGGCCTACTGCACGTAGCTAGTTTACAGTATGAGTACAAAGCGGTGATAATCTAGCTGTAATAACTAATGTAGCGTACAAAGCAAGCTACATAACGTTACATTAGCTTTTTTCTCCGCATGGGTGTCATATGAACAAAAGAGCAGTCCAGTAACGATGTTGATCGTATCATAGGTGAGTAGCCTACAAGCTGCAACAAAAGGTTGTTGATACAACACGCCCATATCATGCCCTCAAACGAACGGCCCAACTCATATTTTAAGACACACACCAATATTGAACGTACAGTACATATGTGTTAATAAAGCTTGATCACTTAGAAGTTGAGACCCACCATCCCAGATTGTTCTGAAATTGCAGTTAGACACAGATGTAACAATAATTCTTGCAACATTTAAAAAACAATTTGAGATCTGAGAAATTAAGATAATTGATGGCACCAAACTGAACATTTGTTTTATTCAGAAATATTTGTAATTTCATACAATTTGGAACAATTCCTCCCTCCTCATCTCATATCCTATTTATACAGTATGATGGCATGAATTTAATTGTATCTCAACTCTCCTCTGGATGATGCCGGCAGCTCCATGCCCCTCTACCTGTCCCCTGGGCAGGACAGCAAGCCCCACCTACCACCCAACTGGAACACAACCTGGCTGTCAGTAACCACGCCTTCCAGCTCAGTGAGTCCGTCTACAAGACCCTCATGATGAGGTCAGAACTTCCCACAGCCAATCGGAGACACTGGTCTTACAATGTCGTCTGTCTTTTCCAATCTGTTCTCATAACTGAACCCATGAGTATCAGCATGATGAGGACAGACAGATGAAGATTACTGTTAGCTATGATGCACCTCTCCTTCCTTGTCTGACCAGTACCTCTGTTTTCTCTCCCCCTTCTCAGGTGAGGGTGAACACCACGCCTCTCTCCATTGAAAGAGGTGACAGCAAGATGTCCCATAAGCCCATGTACCTGAGGTGTGCCAACCAGGGAGAAACACCATCCAGATGACTGTCACGGCCAACACCGCCACACTATAGTTTATATATATATATATATATATATATGAGATTAAGAATTAAGAAATATTAAGACGGAAAGAGTGAATCTCGAGGTGGAGAAGTAGGCTAGCCTACGAAAATAAGTTATTTATTTCAGTATTATTTCAGTTTTCCTAAGAACGGGAAGCTAGTCTAATAATTCAACAATAGCGTAGGCCTACTTGAAAATTGAATAAAAAATGTAGGCATAGCCTACTTGGTTCTACGCGTCCCCCACAGCCTACATGAAACAATAAAATGCATAGTGCAAGTGCATAGCCTACCGTCAGCGGGACTGTAAACGCAAAATCAAGCAGCTGACAAAGCCATTCCGCGATCTGTATACATTTAGGCTATATTTTTATATAGGCTATCTATCTATTTATCTATATTATAAGAACCTCTCAAGAGTGATCACTATTCGTCCACTGAGATTATTTTTTTAATTCTGACGCTGAAGTTCCATATGCGATCTTATCATCCAATGCCATTTTCCAAGTGAATTTATCAGTCAGCAGGCAGTACTTAATTCTATAATCTGGAAGCTAACCTGCCCCGAAACAGGTTAGCTTGGCAGCATGAGTGACCATGGCGATATAGCACGGTGAAAGTGATCAACTTTCATGATACGGATAAACCAGGCTTGAACCTGAAGTTATCGCGCTAACCCTATAATCTAGCTTCGTAGTACAGGGCCCTGATCTGCATGTCTGACTCCGTGCCTCTCTCTTCATCACAGTAAGACAATGTTATTAGAGGGTCTGGAAGTGGACCAATACATGCTACATGCTGGGGATTCTCATCTACATCCAGAAGTGTCTGTGTTAGTGTGTGTCTGTCTGTGTGCGTTTGTGTGGTGTATTTAAAAAAAGCTTTTATCTCACACCTCTCTCCCTCCCTCCAGTCTGGACTATGAGGAGATCTCCATAGACCCAGGCTGTGTTCGGAATCGCTCCCTCGTTCCCTCACTCCCTATTCCCTATATAGGGTTCACTATGTAGTGAACTACCTAGGGAATGGTTTAAGGAGTATTCGGACACTACACCGAACGTTTCAAAAATGCGTCGGTCATTCGTGTGATGCAAGCGGATGCGCCCAGTATCATGTAAACAAACAGGTCTAACAGGGAGCATTCACGCTGCAGGTTGAGATGTACTCACTCAGGTAGTATCGGATTTGCTTTTGTGTGTTCATTTTGAATGTTAAATCCCAAATAAAGTGCTGAAATTTAAATTCTAATCATGTGCATGTGGTTTTTCTACTTTGGTCCTGTCTGTTAATTGCAAGATGTAACGTTGGCTATAGCCGCGCTACCTAGCTAGCTATGAAGCGCACGATCAAGTTAAAAGTTTACAAACATTACATGTTTACGATTTAGCTCCGCGAGCTAGAGTTCACTAACGCCGGGCGTTTGAGATTTACCTCAGTGTGGGAGAAAGGAAAACGGTGAGGTGACTTTAGCCTACACAATGCCGGTCCCGAATGTCGCTTTGTTGCTGCTCGTTCAGCTTCGTTTCCTGAGGCAGAGGGGAAGGCGCAGAAGAGCTCACCTTGACCATCTGATGCGTCTGTTGCTGATTCGCAGACGTCAACCGGTAAATAGACCAACCAACTTCTATTACTTGTTAGCTAGCTAGCTTTAAGAAAGCCCTTACAACCTTTCTAGTCAGATGGCTAATGTTCATGAAGTCTTTGCTACATTATTAGTGTGATAGACAACCCCAGCAATAGCGACTGCTGTGAAACATTTAATTAACATGATTTATTAAAACATTAACACTAACAATATTAAAACATGTTCATTTCAGATGCAGGCCCGGAGATACTGCGCCATTAACAATGCCATGCCAGTCCTACGCCTTTTTTTTGATGAGGATGCGGACCTGAAGCCGGACTACAGGCTGAGCCGGGCTTCCCTGCAGTCCCTCATCCAGATGGCCAGTAGCCATCAGGACCATGGATGGGGCCATCACCTGGATGTCCTGGTGTTTGTATTTTGGCTCGCCAGTGCCACCTCATATCGCGTGGTTTCGCGGGCCTTTAATGTTCCCCGGACCACTGTCCACGACATGGTCCACCGCGTGGCCAAGAAGCTGCTGGCAGTAACACACAGGGTTATCAAGTTCCCAAGCCGCGCTGACCTGGAGACGGTGGGAGAAGGGTTCAGTCGGCTGGCTGGCTCTGATGTTTTCTCCACCGTGGTTGGCAGCATTGATGGCTGCCAAATCCGTATCAAACCCCCCTCAGATGCCCAGTGCTATCTGAATCGGAAATTGTTCCATTCAATTCAGCTCCAGGCGGTCGTGGATCACAAGGGGGTGTTCCTAGACATCTTTGTTGGGTACCCGGGGTCTGTCCACGACTCAAGAGTCCTCAGGAACAGCCCCCTCTTCAGTCAACAGCTCTACCCACCAGAGGGCTACTGCATCCTTGGGGATGGTGGGTACCCTTGCCTGTCAGCCCCCATCACACTCATCACCCCATACAAGGAGCCAGTGCGTAGTCCCGTCGCCAGAAGGTTCAATCGCCATCACGCCAAGGCCAGGTCGATTGTGGAGCGCACGTTTGGTGTCATGAAAACCCGGTGGAGGTCAATTTTTTTCAAGGCACTTGAGGTGAAGCCAACCTTTGCGCCCGACGTTGTCGCCTGCTGTGCCATACTGCACAACATCTGCACATCAAATGGTGACGTCATGGAGCCAGCTGAGGAGTTCTTCAGGCCCGATGACAACGCTGACGAGCCACATCTTCAGGATCAGCAGCGTGGGGAGCGAATCAGACAGCAGATGGCAGCGGCTGTCTCTGCTCCTGGTCATCTGGTGCCAGCTCTTGAGGGCCATGATTACCTGTGAGCTTGGAAGAAGAGAGGGGGAAGATCAAAAATCAGTTCTTTTTTTACCGCCTTGAGGCTTTGACTTTATGGAATCAGTTCTTTTTTTTACCGCCTTGAGGCTTTGACTTTATGGAATCAGTTCTTTTTTTTACCGCCTTGAGGCTTTGACTTTATAGAATCTGTTCTTTTTTGTTTTTAAACATTTTTATGGAAGGCACTGGATCAGCGTTCCCGTCGCGCCTTCTGTCAGTACCTGTCCAACAGGGAAGCTAATGATCCAAACTATATCTATCACCACATTTTTTTTCTTTAATTGTATCCATTTTATGTGCAAAATCACAACCCATCTGACCGCATTATTCCTGTTAAATTTAAAATGCATAAATGTTAAATACAAGCAATACCACCCTATATGATTTCTTTCTCTATTCATCTTGTTCATAACATCAATATGTTGCCATTACTCTATACTATAAATAAACTTGCCTTGCCTTACAAGTTTATGTTGGCCTGGTTGTCTGATCCCTGCTGGATGAGTGTTTAATATTCTGTACAGAAAGGTAACATAACCCACAGTTAGCCTCTGTAACACATGGACAAGATGGGACGGGACGGTCCCAGGCCTGGAGTACATGGGATACCTTTAACCACAGTTGGCTATATATGTTACACGACGACACAAGATATCTAATCTTATGAACGCTTTTTTACATTGATATCTACAGAGCTATTAAACATGGCAATGGATATACAATTCCATTAGAAGTCCAACGTGGTAAACATAGGAAGACATCGGTGAGCTAGCCTACTCTCCCCTCAAATGTGCAAGGCGATATCAACCACGACGTAACACAATAATAAATCAGTAGAGCGCATTTCTAGGACCCAATGAGCTCATATATTTACAGTATAATAATAACAATAATGATAGACCTAACATATAAATCACATTCAATTAATGTTTTACATGCAAAGCAATATCGGCACCAAAATTAGCCATAGCCTACCTACAAGCATGATCAACCCTATTCTCCATCTTCAGACTGAAAGCACGTGGCACAAAATGCGCACTAATGCACCGCGAGAATGATCTCCTTCTTCCTTACAATGAAGTAATTGAACATAATCTATACTACTAAGTGTAAATGTAGCATTGCTTAATCAGGCATACCTGTATTTTTAAAACATAATTGTATTAATATATAATTATTTTTTTCCAAAATCAAAACGTTTTTTTATTTATTTTTATAATTATATTACAAGAGCATATTGTTTCAAGTATAAAACCCATACCTGTAGAAGTACTTTTTTTTTCCTTCTCGGGCCTATGTCCTTATAATTTAGTCATAACACTTCCCCAACTGGAGAATTCCCATCTATAGGATGCAACAGCAGACACAAAGACAGATAAGACATTTAATATACTTGATTTATTTTTCTGCAATTTTCTCTAACAAAGCGAGAAGTCTCTCCTCTCTAGCTTCCTCTCTTGCGGCTCTCTCCTCTGCCCTCTCCGTCACCCTGCGGAGAAACTGGAGGACAGGGTCTGCCTGCTCTGCCTCTTCTTTTCTCCGCTTGGAGGCAGGCCTTGCTTCTACCTCCTCTCCCTGGTTCTCTCTCTCTCCTGCTTCCTGCCTGTCCCCTGCCTCAGGACCCTGCTCTGCTGCAGGCTCAGCCACTGCAGTGGCCCTGGAGTGTTCCCCCCAGGCTGAGGCAACAAGGACGGGAGGCCGCATAGACGGCTTCCCCCCAAGTGCCTCATCCATGAGGGGGTACCACTTCCAGTTCCCTGCAGTGGCTTCCCCCGACTCTGTGCTGCTGCCAGTTGGTGGTGATTTGAGCTCCTTAAAATGATCAAGGCCAGGACTTATAAAATACTGATGCAATAGACACAGTACTGTCAGTACATTAATGATTCTTAAGCTGTAGTAGAAGCACTGTGCTATAAACTGAGGACAACATACCTTGTAGGTTTTTTTCATGTTCTCCCACTTTTTTGCTGCTCTGGCAGGGGTTACCACCTCCACCAGGTCCATCTCCTTCAGGACAGTCCTAGGTAACACAAATCAAATAAAGCATGATTACATTTGCTTTCATCAAATGACAGAAAAAAATAAATACAACTACAAGATTACTATGGACTGATGAGCACTGGTAAACGATGTTTTAGTATTAACATGCGACTTATTTGACTTAAGTATTATATTCAGTTGGGAAAAGTAACTTAAAACTCAAAAGATATTAGACAGCTCTTACTCCCATCCCTGGAGGGCTGCATTCCGCTTGCCTGTGAAGGCAGCGGCATGCTTGAGGCGTAGGCGTATCAGCCTCTCCACATCTTCATCGGTCCCTTGGAATAAGCAAAATATGACCAATTTAATGTCACTACTGCAGGCTACTGATACAAGACCAGAGTATGCCTGGAACTACTCACAACTAATTGTGTTAGCTAGCTAACGTACACATCAGCCTATGAAAGTACTGATTTATATAGCACACTGCAAATGTAGTGAGCTTCAAAAAACATACAAAAGCTAATGTAATGGGCTTCAAAAACATACAAAAGCTACATCCAGAAAAAGATAACTAGCTAGCATAATGTTAACAGTTACTAATAGTTACTTACATTTATAAACGAAAGTTGCCGCCGCCATCCTTCGTTCGTTCACAGCCCTCTTCGCGAGACCACTCAACTGCATTGCATTGTGGGATACCGGAGAAAATGTAGGGTACATGCACTGTACCCTCGAAATCAAGGTGACTTGTGGGTAATAAATAGTGGACTATATAGGGAACGAAAATTCCGTGGAGAATTCGGACACTACAAACAAAATGGCTGACGCCCTATATAGTGCACTATATAGTGAATAGGGAGCGATTCCGAACACAGCCCCAGTGTGTGACTGGAGGCCGGTACCGGTCAAACTGGGCCTGCACATAAAGAGGAAGCAGACAGGTCGGTCCTGAAGCGCTGCCGTATTGTCAGCCCCAGTCATCGCTCCTGCCCAACGTCATGGAGATGATTGCGGCCCTGGGGTGTGTGTGTGTGTGTGTGCACATTAAAGTTACAAACCTATGAGACTGTTTGAGTTGAAGTGTCTTTGGCATTATTCAGATTCAAGATTTCTTTGTCTTATGTAATGTACTGTACAGTTACAGTGAAATGTTGCTGTACACATCTGTGATAGTGTAACTTGTAATAACTGACTATGTCCTCTGTAGTACAGTTGTTGATTTTGACACTCTTGTTTTAGACTTGACTGCACTTGTTGTATCTGATTTGTGTCATGGAATTTAACACACAGTCTCAAAGACTATTCAGATGCATATCCTTTCTATTCATCAAGTCCCCTGAAAACCCCTAGGTTTCAATCTCCCTTTATGATTCTAAACACCCAACCCTCCCTTTTTGTAATTGTAAACAGACTCCTCTGTTTCGCTCTTTTGTCCAAGTCAGACAGGCCACACCTTGTCCTTCCTGCCCTGACTCAGACCTTTGTCTATATTCAAAGTATATTCAAAGTAAGTTTTCATCCCCCGCCCACTGGGTGATATCCGACTCAGCCAATCAAATGACACCTACTACCTCGTTGGTTTTGAAGCAATATAAGGGGCAGTCTGGCGATCTGACTTCACTTCTTCTCTGATAGAATCACGCTGTGTTTTTACTATTTGAAGTCCGTTTGCAACCGTATTGTTTCTTAATAAACCTGACTGAACATATTTTGAGCGAACCCAAGCTTTGGCAAGTACTCTCATTTTTCAAGCAACTACAATTGGCGACTCGGGACGGGATTCGACTGCGGTGAGGTTCGCCTGGAGTGGAACCGAGGGACGCAGACGTGCGGAAGCGGTAGCCGCTTTGGGAAGCTTCTCTCGTTGCGTCTATGCGCATTGCTTTTGGAGAGGCCCCGTCGTTGGTTTCACTCGGCTAAACTCACGGTACGTTGAAAAATCCTTTTATGCTTGTTATTTGCCTTGGTTTCGGTTCAGCTTGTTGGTCTAGATTATTGAAAACAGAAACCCCAGCGTGGGTATTTTAGTACTATAAGTAAGTAACTATCCAAGGAGATGTGAACAGCAATATAGATTTTATATCGTATTTGTCTTTTGACTTCGTCCTTGTTTCGTTACGAGAAAATAAGCTGTTCAAGTGAGAGTTTGGTCTCGTGAATCTTGTTCCCCTGTAGTTGATGTACAATGTTAGGTTGTTTATCGGTTACAGCTTAGAACGGGGTTTTTTGAGTTAAATACGCCAAAGATTTGGCACAGAACAGGCTTTCCTTTTGGCCGGTCGCGGGAGTTTAAACCGCGAGCACGTTGAGAGAGTTTTTGCTCAACGGAGATATAGCTACAGGCGTGATTGAGAGTTTTGCAATCCGCATTTTCTGGTAGAGATTTGACCAGGGGACTGTACACTTCGGTAGGATCTAGACGGAAGGTCTAGCCTGGACCAAGTAAGGTGCGGTTCGAGTTTGAGTTTTTCGTGTGTTAAGTCGTCGGTTGGTTGTCTGTTGGTCGTTCTTTGTTCTGCGTTAAGTCGTATGTACGTCATTTTTGGTCGTCTTTTGGTCGGCCTTTGTTTTTTGCGTCCTCGTGCGAGTTTGCTGTCTTCTTTCTTGTATGTGCACGGGATTGTCTGCTGTGTTTACTGTTTGAACTTCAGCTCTGTCTTGTATGTGTTTGTTTAAGCGCTGTATATATACATTTTTTTTCAGGTAACAGTACTGTTTATTTTTTGCCGACACTGGTTTTAAGGGCCGTAAATCGTAACTGCTATAGTGAGTAGTCTGAGAGACGTTCATCTCCGTGTTACGAAGGAGTGTAGGAGAGTGTTTTTTTTTTTTTTTGGTTTGTTTTTCCGTAAGCGATTTTGGTGCAAAATGGGTGCCGTTACTAGCTCGCCACTTGATATTCTCAAATTGTCTGGTCCGGCTAAAATTGTTGCGCTAAAATATTCTGCCAGTGCCTGTTGGCAAATTCAGCTCTGGGCTAAACATAGCAGTTTTCCGTCTCCATCTGGTACTCTTAGCGTTAAAGCTTTGGCCAACATTAGAGTTCAACTGCAAGCATTTGAGAAGACAAAGTTGGGTAAGAAAAGTGGAAATGCTATCGATTGGGCAGCGTTTAAAATTTGGGAGTCAGTAGCACGGGAAGGGTTTTTGAAGTCAGAGAAAAGATACAGTGAAACTATACAGCCAACGGCGTCTCCGCCGCTTCCCCCAGTGAATCACTCTGACCTAGACTTCTGTCCCTCGACTCGTTGCGCCGTGATCCCACCTCCTAACAATGCCCCCGCCATTATTAGCCACGTCCCTTCTCTCTCTGCCGTATCCCCTCCCAGTATTGCCTCTGCACCTCACATGCAGGCGCCTCCGCAATACGAATTAAATGCGCCCCTTTCCCCCGACCGGAGCGTACCTCCAGGACCACCCTCTTCTCCCGTCCATTCTATAGCTCTGTCGACTAGATGTCACACAAAGCAAGAGCAGGACAGGAAGAAAGAATTGGCTAGAGCCATAGTTGAGGCTAAGTTAAATTTGGAACAACTACAAATAGCTAGTAATAGTCTGGAGGAACCGCAACTCCTAGCCCCAATGGTACGATGCCCGAACCCTAATCCCCGACCGTCTCAGATAGATGATGCAGATGGCCACGAGGCCTGGACCCCTGAAATCAGGGTGTACAGACCGTGGCGTTCAGACGAACTTCGTGATGTTGCTAAAACGTTGCCCGATCCAACCAAAGACATTGACGAGTTTGAAACTCTTTTTAACAGTTTAGTTCGTATGTATGAGCCTCACGCAGAGGAAATCGCCATGATCATGAGACAATGCCTTGGGCTCAAATGGGTGGATGTGAAACATCCGTTTGACATTACATTGCCTTTTTCTCATGCCGATTTCGCTGACCAAAATGCTGCGCTGTTGAACAGAATCAAAACTCGTTTCCCAAAGAAAATGGATTGGGACCGTATCACATACTGTAAACAACAAACCGATGAGCAGTTCGAGAAATTTTGGGAAAGACTGGAATCAGTCTTTGCGTCACACAGTGGCATGGACAAAGAGAATGCCGATTATAAGAAAATTCTAAAACAACAGTTGATGAATAACTCTCTCTCCTCTTTGTCTGACCAAGTTAGGATGTGTTGCCACACCTGGGAGTCAACTTCGCTCGAGGAAGTTGTTGACCATTTCCGGTATGCGGAGCGGCTTCGCGTTCACATTGAACAAAGGGAGGCGAAAGAACTTAAGTTAGGTACAGCGAAGTTACAAGCCGCTCAACTGGAACAGATAGAAAACCAGTCCGAGAGATCAGAGAGGGAACAACGACCACAGGGTCGTCACATGAACAGAAATAGCAGGCATAGTAACAGAATGGATTACAGGAGGAAACCGAGGGAGGGAAACGAAAACAGAGACAGAACTGACGCGTGTTTTCATTGTGGTAAAATTGGTCACTGGATAAAAGACTGTCACATTTACAACAGGAAAAAGGAGAGAAAGAATCCTGCAACCTGGGGTTCGGCGCCACCTGCTGGAATTTCCCTGAACAACCCACAGCAACAGTCATGACTAGGCCAGGAACAGACAGAGAGTTTTGCTGAGGGACCGTCAGATAGTACAGCTGTACAGGATAAAGAGAAGGTTGTTCATATTTGTCAATACCTTAATCTGCATACAACACCGTCCGAGCTTCCAGTAGTAACTTTAGAAGTTAATGGAGAGCAACTCATGTTTTTAGCTGACACCGGCGCACACTCATCAGTCCTAAGCTCCTCAAAAATTAATGTTGTTCCTAAACTAACAAATGAAGTGGCAAAGACCATTGGTGCAGCAGGTATTGAAAAATCTGAGAGAATGACTACGTCACTTCCTGTTGTGTTGGATGATGCTGAATTCCAACACCAATTTATCTATTCTCATTGTTGTCCCGTCAACCTAATGGGAAGAGATCTGCTGTGCAAACTAGGTTTTCAGATGTGCTGTGACTCAAATGGGGTCACCATTATCCGGCCTAAACAGGTAACACCACTGCGCGACCTCATGTTTATAGAACATATGACAAGTTGGACATATTCCTGGAACATTGAAAATAATGATCAGATGTCACTCCAACGTTCTAAGCTGTTCTCAAAAATTAACTCCTGTTATTCATATGACACCCCCCTCACACCACAGACTTCATTACACTGCACTGCAAATGTATCCCCACTACAACAAGATCATGATTTTGAGAAAGTCTGGTTACAACCACAAAGTAGTGAGGTTCTTGAATGTGCTATGCTGTATGTAGATCCTGACCATGCAGCTCTCTCTGTGTGTCTGACAGAGACACAAAAACAGCTGTATGATGAAAAACAAGGTGTCCCACACATTTCACTGGGTCTCTCTGAGTTTGTTACCAAGGAGGAGACAGGCATGTGGCTGCAGACGGCAATGGAAGCTACTGACTGGGTTGGAGATCCACACCAAGTAAGATACTCTCCAACAACAGGGGTAAGCTGCTTCCCTTTTAGATGGCTGACACCTGTGGTACGTGGAATGGAAGGTCAACGCCTCAACCCCACGTTTGTCCAAATTCCTTCTGACAACATAGAAAGTCCATCTGTGTTGCAGGGGGTGCCCGACTCATTGTGGGCCAGAGATAAGTTTGATATAGGCAGGATTAAGAATGTCAACCCAGTAGTCGTCAGCCCAAAGGGAACATTCCGTCCAAGACGTGCCCAGTATCCTCTGAGTAAAGAGGCAGAGGAGGGAATTGCTAAGGTTCACGCCTCTTTATTAGAAAGAGGTGCTATTGTTGAGATTGACAGCTCACCTTGCAACACCCCTATTCTGCCTGTGAGGAAGGCTTCAGGTGAATGGAGATTTGTTCAAGATTTGAGAATTGTTAATGAGGCTGTCCATGCTAGAACAGCCCTTGTTCCGAACCCTGTTACCATTCTGTCATCCATACCTGCCACAGCTACACATTTTAGTGTTATTGATTTGAGTAATGCGTTTTTCTCTATCCCTGTTCACCCTGACTCCAGAGAGTGGTTCGCGTTCACCTTTCAAGGACGGAGTTATACCTGGTGTGTAATGCCTCAGGGATATGTGGACTCTCCAACCATCTTTAATGTCGAGTTGGCACGGAACCTAGAAGGATTCATCCCGCCAAAAGGCAGCACTCTCATTCAATACATGGATGACCTTCTTCTTGCCAGTAGAAACAAGGAGTCATGTATTGAGGATACAAGAGCGCTGTTGTTTTTCCTTGCAGAAAATGGCCACAAGGTGTCTAGAAGCAAAATCCAGTTAGTATGTGAGCAGGTCAGATACCTTGGTCACTTAATAACAAAAGATGGAAAGACACTGGGGACTGACCGTGTTAAAGTAATTCTTACACTTCCCCTGCCCACAACCAAAAAACAGATGATGTCACTGCTTGGGACTGTAGGTTACTGCCGAGCTTGGATTCCTGACTTTGCAGAGATAACACAGCCGCTATCTGACTTAGCTCATGGACAGAAATTAGCTCCCTCAGACAAAATCACATGGACTGACGAAGCCAGACTGGCTTTAACGACACTTAAACAAAGACTGTCCACAGCACCCTGTCTAGGTATCCCTGACTATGACAAGACCTTCCACCTGTTCACGAACGAGAGGGAAGGTTACATGGCAGCAGTATTAGCACAGAAGCATGGAGATAGGTACAGACCAGTAGCCTATTACTCCAAAAGACTTGACTCTGTTGTTAGAGGACTCGTGTCCTGCTTGAGATCAGTGGCAGCTACTACTGAGGCTGTATTGAGTTCTGTAGACCTAGTAGCACTGCGGCCGCTGGTAGTCCATGTACCGCATGCTGTGTCTGCTCTTCTTTTACAGGCAAAGACATCGCACCTGCACCCAGCAAGATTGTTGCATTACCAGAATGTACTGTTGACTATGTCTAATCTTACACTTCAAAGATGCACTATACTTAACCCAGCAACTCTGCTTCCGACTCCAGAAGACGGGGAACCGCATGACTGTGTGGCTATAGTAGAGGAGGTCAATAAGCCACGCTCAGACCTCACTGATGTTCCTCTCTCTAACCCTGATTTTGAGCTTTTTGTGGACGGATCAGCCCAGCGGTCGACAATAGGTCAACCACTTGTCGCATATGCAGTCACAACATTAGATGGAGTTTTAGAATCAGCAAAACTCCCACAACACCTTTCAGCGCAAGCAGCTGAATTGTTCGCTCTGACCAGAGCTTGTATAATAGCAAGTGGAAAGTCTGCAACCATTTACACAGACAGTAGTTATGCTTTTGGAGTTGTGCATGACTTCGGCTCCCTTTGGCGAAACCGTGGGTTCCTCACGTCAACTGGTAAACCTATTGCACACCATGTGTTGATCAACAACCTTCTAGAAGCTATGCTTTTACCATCTAGCCTAGCAGTGTGTAAATGCCAAGCTCATGTTAAAAGCTCTGATCCTGTCTCTGTGGGTAACTCGACTGCTGACCTCGCTGCAAAAGCTGCGGCTGTCTCTGCTTCCTCCCCTGTGCTTTCTATGCTCTCTGTACCATCCACAGACCCTGACAAGACTCCTCCACTGTCCCTGGCAGACATTTCTGACCTACAAGAATCTGCTCCACCTGCGGAGAAGAAGAAATGGAGGAATAAGTGCACATTCCACAACCAAACTAACCTGTATCTAGGGCCTAATGACAAACCTGTACTACCTCGTTCATGTTTTCATTATGCTTTCAAACTAGCCCACGGGCCAGATCATGTTTCAAAAACAGGGGTGGCGGAGGATGTTAACAGGTATTGGTATGCACCAGGGTTCACGGTTTTTGCAGAACAAAACTGTGCCAAATGCATCATATGCATGCAAAACAATGTTGGAAAAGGGATAAAAATGGAACTGTCAGCACATCCTCGGCCAAGTGGGCCATGGGAACATGTTATGATGGATTTTATTGAACTCTCTCCATGCCAGGGGTACAAATATTGCCTAGTGTTAACTGATGTTTTCTCCAAATGGACTGAGGTATTTCCTTGCAGGCATGCCTCAGCGTTGTCAGTGGCAAAGAGTCTCCTGAGAGAGATCATTCCAAGATGGGGCCTGCCAACCAAAATCTCTTCAGATCGAGGGAGCCATTTTGTAAATAGTGTCATTCAGGAAATCTGCAATAGCCTACAGATTAACCTTAGAACGCATTGTAGCTATCATCCAGCAAGTGCTGGAATAGTGGAGAGAGCTAATCAAACTCTGAAAGTAAAGCTCACCAAGCTGATGGCAGAGACAGGTCTGTCATGGATGAAAGTTCTACCTCTGGCACTCATGTACATGAGAGGGAGACCGCACCAGACCACAGGGCTGGCTCCATATGAAGTCCTTACTGGTCGACCTATGAAAATGACTAACACACCGTTTCCCCAAAATAAGATTAGTCTCATGTCATGTGAAGATGATATGATACAATATTGTCTTGCACTGAATAACATTCTAAAAAATGTCTTCACCAGAGTGAGGACCGCCATTCCTGAGGCTAAGGAGGGTTTCCTGCATCACATCTCTCCTGGGGATTGGGTCCTGGTCCGCGACCACAGACGAAAGAGCTGGAACTCGCCGAGGTGGCTTGGGCCGTACCAGGTTCTACTCACCACGCAGACAGCGGTCAAAGTAGCTGAGAGGACTTCGTGGATCCACGCAAGCCATTGCCGACGGGTCAAAGCAGCAGACGACGGTCCACCAGGAGATCGCCAACACCAGGAGGATGCAGCTGAACCAGAGGGCTCAAAGGCCAAAACCATGGGCCATCACACTGTCCTCTCCTCTGACGAGAAATCGGAGGAAAAATGACCTTGCTGGTCACCTCCTTCTACTGGTCGTTATGATGGCAACATGGAGAAACACCACAGCCTTGACCTCACAAGATGCACCACACACGCACACACACCTGCACACACTGCAACTAACATTGAACAAAACTGATTCAAACAACGCAACATTGAAGTTGCGATCCAGAAGAGAAGACGCCTTGCATTCCCCAGTAACATTCTATTGCCCAAAAGAGAAGTGTCACCTACATGACTGTTGGATTTACACTGTGAACAAGAATGACTGGACTCTGTTACACTCTACAGATGTCAAAATCCAAGACGATGAGAAGTTCCTTGGATCTACCCTGGTGACTCTGACCAATGCTGATTGGAGAATGCCATATTGGTGTGTTTTAAGCAGAGATGTGATTAATGTAGCTCGAAGCAGAAACTATGGTGCTGATATTTGCAAACCTGTCCCAGATTATCCCTCTACTATGGTAGTTAATTGTAACCAGTATTTAACCAGGTCATCCAACTCAGATCGGAAGACCCATCCTAACACTGCTATAAGTATGGTACGGGAATTTGCATCCAAAATGGATTATGATGATTGTTGGATTTGTCAACAGGTCCCCTCTAGTACAACATCACCTATCCTATATCCTATTCCCTTAACAAAGGCTGAGTGGTTACAATATGACTGGCAAGGGTTAGCAACCCATACATTCTCCACTAGGGAACAAGTCTCATCTTGTCAATTTCATGCAGGAGTAGATAGATTAATTAATTCCTACGACGGTATAGAGAATAGCATTTTAACAGAGTTAACTATGCAGGTCAATCAACACCAGAAACCAACAGAATTTACTCGACTAGAACTAGCTAGAGTTATACATTTTTCCAGAGTACCCGGACCCCAGTTAATTCATAATATTCAAGCTGTCTTCACACAGATATATACAGTTCCTTTAACTGCACAGTTAGTGTGTACTGGCTTATCCACAACTGTAGAATGGAGAAATTCAATTGTATTTTCCGGATTAAAATGTCAGATTATTGATTGTTTTGTCCAGTCTCAGAGAAAACTATTCAATCAAACTAATCTTAGAGTTCAAACAAACACTGATCAATTCAAAATCGTCCCTCTCCAGAAGGTAACAGGTTGTATTGACGTTTTTAGGAAGAATTTAGACTCGGCCATTACTGATTTAGGAACCAGCTCTTGTATAGACCCAGTTTTTGAGTATCTGTATCGAGGCAAGGAAATAGAACTCCCTGAAGGCATTTTCCTAGTCTGTGGAAACACCGCATACTCTAAACTACCTGAAGATAGTATGGGACGTTGTTATTTAGCTCATTTAATTCCTATGATCAGGAAAGTTACTCAGGAAGAGATGACAGTACTCCACAAACAAACTACTATTAGACATCGTAGGAACCTCGCAATTTTCAATGCGGCACTAGGAGTAATGATTCCTAGTTATGGTTTTCTTCAGAATAATGCTGAAATACAAATTTTATCGTATGTCCTACAAGAACACATAAATGCATCTGATAGAGTTATTTCTGCCCTTGGCCAAGAGGTAAATGAAATAAAGAAAGTTGTTCTCCAGAATAGGTTCGCATTAGATACAATCCTAGCCTCTCAAGGAGGTACATGTGCAATCGTAGGGAGTGAATGCTGTTCTTACATTTCTGACCCAAACGTCACACTAGCTGAATTTCATGAAGCAAACAAAAGAGGACTTGAGACCTTAAACCAATTACATACCTGGGATATTTGGGGACAGGTTGATAATGCATTTTCAGGTTTTGGAAATATTTTTAGGACTATTATTATTGTTCTGGTGTGTATTATTTTTGGGTTCATTATCATTTCAGTGATTATCAAATGTGCTACAAAGTGTTTAGTGGATATTCCAGCTCAGGCACTAATGGTCCAGACTTCAATACCTGGCGGAGAAGTAGATGACCCCTTTGAAAATTATCTCGACGAAATGCATAATATCTATCTACAGGATTTATAATGTTTTGAAACATGAGCTGACCTTGTTTTCTGTCAAATTTCTGAAACAAGGAGTTTGGTGTGTGATTTGCATGTAGAAAGAAAATAATCTATTTTTGTTCTTGCTCCACCTAGTGGAGAGATTACTTCCTTTCCACATGTATAGCATAGAGTTTTTGCAATTTGTGTTATAATTGATTATTTTTTTTTGATTTTTTTTCTCTTCTTTAATTTTTTTTCGTTGTATTTTTTTTGATTATGCTTATTTTTATCTGATGTATATCTTTTATGTGGCTGTTCAGCCACAGATGTGGGAGTTGTCATGGAATTTAACACACAGTCTCAAAGACTATTCAGATGCATATCCTTTCTATTCATCAAGTCCCCTGAAAACCCCTAGGTTTCAATCTCCCTTTATGATTCTAAACACCCAACCCTCCCTTTTTGTAATTGTAAACAGACTCCTCTGTTTCGCTCTTTTGTCCAAGTCAGACAGGCCACACCTTGTCCTTCCTGCCCTGACTCAGACCTTTGTCTATATTCAAAGTATATTCAAAGTAAGTTTTCATCCCCCGCCCACTGGGTGATATCCGACTCAGCCAATCAAATGACACCTACTACCTCGTTGGTTTTGAAGCAATATAAGGGGCAGTCTGGCGATCTGACTTCACTTCTTCTCTGATAGAATCACGCTGTGTTTTTACTATTTGAAGTCCGTTTGCAACCGTATTGTTTCTTAATAAACCTGACTGAACATATTTTGAGCGAACCCAAGCTTTGGCAAGTACTCTCATTTTTCAAGCAACTACATTTGTTAATAGCAACAACGTTTAGGGATAGAATAAAGCCATGTGACTTTTTGATGGAATCACAAGGCAAGGATCTGTGATTAATATGTAATGTGCACCACGGAGACGGAGGACATATATAGACAAAATATCCAAGTAAGTACTGCAACACAGTTCTATATGTCTGATCGATGAACAGGACTTGTTTTGACACGCGATTACTGTGGCACACGTAATGTGACCAGCTTCACGGCCTACAGGGAGTCGCGCGTGCGTCCTGTTGTCAAGCTGTAATCAGTCTTGCCTGGCAACGGACGAGGTGAGGTGGTACAGTAGCTAAAAGAACGATTGTATCAAGTAAATGCCAATATATATCTCCATATATTATAATTACATATTGTAAATGTTGCTAAACCAACGTAAACAAAGTTAACTATAAACTGAATCTGCCAAAGTAAAGTTTTGCCAACGTTAGCCGCTAGCTAGCTTAGGTTAGCTAGCGCTTGCAACAAGTGTTAATTGCTTTAGCCGACATTCATGGACAAATAATGGATCGTTCGTGACTGAAGGTGAGATGTTTTATTGTCATGCGTTATGCGGGCTATACTTTATAAGTTGTCTTCAAAAGCTTGACAGCCGAACGGATGAGGCTTAGTATCGTTCGCTAGCTATCGTTAGCCAAGCTAATCTAAGTTAACTAAAACCATGCATAGCCTAGCTAGCCAACTGTGGAGCTGACTATCCAACCACGATGTTGGCCTACTGCACGTAGCTAGTTTACAGTATGAGTACAAAGCGGTGATAATCTAGCTGTAATAACTAATGTAGCGTACAAAGCAAGCTACATAACGTTACATTAGCTTTTTTCTCCGCATGGGTGTCATATGAACAAAAGAGCAGTCCAGTAACGATGTTGATCATATCATAGGTGAGTAGCCTACAAGCTGCAACAAAAGGTCGTTGATACAACACGCCCATATCATGCCCTCAAACGAACGGCCCAACTCATATTTTAAGACACACACCAATATTGAACGTACAGTACATATGTGTTAATAAAGCTTGATCACTTAGAAGTTGAGACCCACCATCCCAGATTGTTCTGAAATTGCAGTTAGACACAGATGTAACAATAATTCTTGCAACATTTAAAAAACAATTTGAGATCTGAGAAATTAAGATAATTGATGGCACCAAACTGAACATTTGTTTTATTCAGAATTATTTGTAATTTCATACAATTTGGAACAATTCCTCCCTCCTCATCTCATATCCTATTTATACAGTATGATGGCATGAATTTAATTGTATCTCAGCTCTCCTCTGGATGATGCCGGCAGCTCCATGCCCCTCTACCTGTCCCCTGGGCAGGACAGCAAGCCCCACCTACCACCCAACTGGAACACAACCTGGCTGTCAGTAACCACGCCTTCCAGCTCAGTGAGTCCGTCTACAAGACCCTCATGATGAGGTCAGAACTTCCCACAGCCAATCGGATTCAACAAGTCAAATCGCTTGCAACAAGTGTTAATTGCTTTAGCCGGTGGCATAAACGGCTATATGCAACGGCATCTGTCTGGTTAACTTTCTATGTGATGTTGACAGCTAGTGTATGGTCGTTTTATTAGTTAGCCAACGTTAGCTACCAGTATGCTATGTCTGACAGTAAAGCATGGTACATCTGTTTGTTAGTAAGGTTAGTTAGCTGGCTGGCTTGGGAAACAATGGCTGTCTCGGTGTTATGGACCGCTGCTTTGTGGTATTTTGTGATAAGGGAATCAACCCCTGGATTCTTTGTATTGCATTTGCACTGTCAGTCTGCACTGTCCCGTCGTCTTTATCAGCGTATGCCATTACCCTAGTCAAATGTCTAGTGTCTGTACATAGCGAAGAATAAACTGATCTTTGATAAGAGGCTGTCAGGCGCCAGTACGCCCGCAAATACGCAGATAGAGACTCGGTGACCAGAATACTTTCATATGATAGTTTTATTAACTAAGTTATTCTAGTAAAGTTTATTAACTAACTTGACATGTATACCCAATAATGGATGCATTTCAATGAATGTGTCCTTACCTGCTCTCTTTCTCTTTTATTCACAGATTTGACAGTGATTCCGGTAAGTTCAATACACTTAAATCATCCTTACCCTAAAACATACTTAGGAATGTTATATTCAATTTCTGCCAAGGCTACACCAAATACTTTCAAAATTCTACACACTGCACCTTCCATGAAAGTTATACCTATGTAGCAAATGTGTTCTGATCAGCCTATTGTCTCCAACCCTATATTAATACAAACTCTCTCCCCTCCCTCCCTGGCATACTACTGCCGTGATTCCTGTTGATTCATCCTGCTGGCTTATCAGACACTCTCTCTGACATACTGCTGGCCATCCGAGCTACCCTCAACGGTAATTTGTGTGCACAAAGTGCTGAAGTGTTTTGACCAATTAACACATTTTCTAAAAATAAATTGGATATTTTAATAAATAAAAATAAAAATAAATAAAAAATATATCTACACCTTTGTCCCCCGCTCGATTGTTCATAGCCTTATTTTGACAAATACATGATAAAATGTTAAGTGAATGTGAGCTATCACAAGGAGACTTATTATTTTTCTTCTTTCAGGTAAAACTGCTGCTGGGAAAGCCAGACTCTCTCAAATCCCACCCCCTCAACCCTGCTGTCCACATTTTGGCCTCTATCTTTTCTCTCTGAATACTCTGCCTGTTTTTCACCCTATTGAAAAGTATGTCCCATCTTCCCCTACCCCCCTTTTAAAGAACGTCCCATCCCCCGCCTTGATTGTGCGATCCCCTTGTTGATAACGCCTTGATTGTGCGGACCCTTGTTGAGAAGCCTTGGTTGTGCCACCTACTACCTTGTTGAGAAAAGGCCTTGAATGTGCCATACACCTTGTTGAGAAAGCCTTGATTGTGCCATACACCTTGTTGAGAAAGCCTTGATTGTGCTATAGTGTATACCTACCTTGTTGAGAAAGCCTTGATTGTGGTATACCTGCCTTGTTGAGAAAGCCTTGATTGTGCTATACCTACCTGTACACCCTTTTTCACTTCCAAACGATCAGTTGTCTATAATACAGTATATTATCATCAAAACATCATATTTAATCTGTTCAAGCTGTTTTGACAATTAAAAGATAGTCTACATCAAGGTTGTGTTCATTTTCTGATTTCCTCGTGACCATGGTGAAGAAGGGTAAGAAATTTCAGGCTGCAAAAGAGCGCTGGAGGAAGCTGTATCAATCCGACTGTGGAACATCAGCAGAAAAGGTTGAGTCTCATGGTCCAGTGAGAAGCAGAGAGGTAAATCTGTCAGAGCTGTCTTATGCTGGCTGTGTACAACAGGGAGGTCAGTCTGATGTTACATGTGTGCAAGCGTCCCGTAGCCAGGCGTCCTTGAGGTATGGTGAGTTCTCTCGGAACAAGCAGTGTACTTGCAACTCACTCATGTTTCTTGCATTCCTTGAAGAGAATCTAGAACTAACAAGTGCAGACCTTGACCTTGTATTAGATAAGGGTGATGTTATGTATAGACGTGTTAGGAATGAGACAAACAATGTTCACATACATTTGGCTAGTGATGAGCTCCCAGAGAGAGTTGCTGCACGTAGGCAAGAGTACAGTGTGGAGAAATTACTTTCCAAGTATGGCGAATTTAGAGCACCTGTACCTGAAGGCGCAGACGACTACCTGAACCTGGAAGAAAGACTTCAGTGTTTGACATCAGATGTGAACAACGCATTGCTGATAATGGGTGGATCATGCATCGCTGTATTTAGGGACAAGGCAGGAAGGTATGGTTTCTTTGATCCACACTCAAGAAGTCCTGGTGGTTTACCCATACTATCCCACCGCATGCAAAGTGCCGGCACTGCCTTAATGCTTACTTTCACCCATTTGAGTGATATGATTAGGAGGCTTGTCCAATGCCGTAACATGTTAGAAACACCCCCTACATGTCAATATGAACTGACTCCCATGCTATTTCACAGTGATGACGTGCCCAACATGGATCACAGTATTCACACAGATGCTACTGGTATATCACCTATAGGCGAGCAGGAGGTTCAGATAAACTCCAATGTCACACAAGCTGAGCATGACATGTCAGGTCCATCAAAATTAACTTCCCTCACACATGATGCTACTCACAATAAACCAACCTCAAACTTGAGTACCCCACACATGCTCTCTGCTCTCACTGACTCTTCTGTAAATGAAAATATGATGCAGGTAATCTCCTGTAACATTATGGCGGAACGTCCTATACCAGAAATGCCAAACCTAAGCAAGCAACATATTCCAGATGTGTCAAAATTGACTATTCAGCAACAGAAAAAGTTAAAGAAGAGGGTATTGCGCTTGGAAAAAATAAAAGAAACTGCAAAGGATCACTATGTCAGAAAGGTAGACAAAGTCAGACGAAGTGAAGTTAAAAAGATGAAAAAAAGAGAAGTATGCAAACAATACAGCTCTCTGAGAACAGAAAAAAGTCATACATAACCAGTCGTTACAGTCAAGATGATGACTATAGACGGAAGCAAAAGTCATATATAACCAGTCGTTACAGTCAAGATGATGACTATAGACAGAAGAAAAAGTCATATATAACCAGTCGTTACAGTCAAGATGATGATTCTGACTTCCAGTTCAGACAAAAGTCTTACATCACAGACCGTTATGCAAACGAGGCTGCATTCAGACTGAAACAGAAACAAATTATGAAGCAGCAAATGCAAAACAAGTACATAAATGACACATATTTCAGAATGCGTCACAGTCGTAAACAGAAACAACGCATGAAATACAGGTACACAAATGACACAGATTTCAGAATGCATCACAGGCAGCACTGTGCTTCTAACCTTCACAAAAGATATCACAGTGAAGCAGCATTTAGGATCCTTCATAACATGCGATCTGCAATGAAAATAAAAAGAAAATATCAAAGGATGAATATGCAACAGACCTGTACATTAACCCCTCAGATTGACAACTCTTTGATTGAAAAAGCTATAGCCGTTTTTCAGACACAAATAAAATATGGACCCACATATGTCTGCACAGTCTGTCATAAAGCATAATTTCCAAATCAAGTACGATCCTGCATCAGGTCAAATTACACAAAAAATCCTAATGTGGTTGCAGCTTGCCTGACAGGAAGTTATGTTCATGTTTGTAATGATGAATGCAGAGGTGCACAAGAGTGTCAAGTACCCAGTGAGAGAAAGAAAGAGTGGATTTGTTTCACTTGTCATGATCATCTCAAGGCAGGAAGCATGCCCTCCTTAGCTGTGGCAAATAAACTGGAGTTATCACCGATTCCTGATGAACTCTGTGACCTGAACATACTTGAGAGACACGTCATAGCCAGACACATTCCGTTTCCTAAAATCATCACCCTTCCCAAAGGACAACAGAGAGCGATACATGGAGCTGTGGTGTGTGTACCTTCAGAGGTGGAAGCGACTGTGAATACATTACCGAGACCCGATAGCGAATCTCAGCTCATGAAAGTTAAGTTGAAAAGACGCATGAACTACAAAGGCCATTACCAGTTCCAGACACTAAATATGAGGAAAGTGCTAACAGCCTTATCAAAGTTGAAAGAGATCCATTCTGAGTATAAGGACATATCTATCAGAGATGAAGCCTCCTCTAGTGACCAAACTGTTGACAGTATAGCACAGGAACTGATGGATTTTGATAACTGTGATGACAGTGAAGTGACAGAGGAGCAAGATAGTGTTGTAGAGCAGCAGCAAAACAGTGATATGCCACAGCCTGACGTTAGTGATGCAGTTGACAACTTTGACCAAAGTGATCTAATGGAAATGGACAGCTGGGAGGAACATGTAATTGTGGAGGCAAATCTGTCAGATCAACCCAGCACTGAAATGTTGCCCTCTGATGAAAATGTGACCGCAGATAATCAGACACCTGACTCAGAACAGGATGTAGATGAGCAGAGACCCGGTGTTGCCCTGGATACGTGCCTTCAGCCAGCTGACATAGCACATGAGATGTTAACCTACAGTGACAGTGTTTATTGTATCGCTCCTGCTGAGGGAAACAGACCAGTCAGCTTTTTTAAAGTTCCTAAATTGGAATCTATGGCTTTCCCCGTTCAGTTCTCCACTGGAAAGAACACCTTAGATGAGGTCAACAGAATGAGGAAGTTATCGGCAAGCGGATATTTCAAGGCGAGGCTGTTCTGTGTCGACAATCGTTTTGCTATGGACACAAATTATATATTTTTTGCACAGTTTGTCACAGAAATGCATATTGCCACCTCCAGTATGTCCATACAGCTCAGAAAAGGCAAGCCCACGACCAGAGATGGACGCAGAATAAGCACTAGATTGCTGCAGGACAAACGTGAGGTTCAGAGGCTGGTGGAGAACAAAGATGTAACCAGAATTATGGCACCACTTAGAGGGACTCCAGCCTACTGGGAGAAAACACTAAGGGATTTGTTTTCCATGCTCAGACAACTGGGAACACCAACTTTTTTCCTTACGTTCAGCGCAGCAGAAATGAGATGGCCTGAAGTGATAACAGCAATAAAGGCACAACAGGGTCAACAGGTAGACTTTTCAGAGTTAGACTGGGCCACAAAATGTGAAATACTGCGAAGTAACCACGTCACCTGCATGCGCATGTTTGAGAAGAGAGTTGATGCGCTGATGAGAGATTTGCTCATGTCACCTGCACAGCCCATCGGTGAAGTGATAGACTTCTTCATTCGTGTGGAATATCAAGCACGTGGATCTCAATCAATCAATCAATCAAAGCTTTATTTGTATAGCGCATTTCATACCCAGAGGCAACACAATGCGCTTTACAGAGAACAAGGGAGGTGGGCATACGACCCACTCTCTACATATTCCAGAGGGAAGCAAAAAAACAGTAATCACCCGGGGGCCAGATAAGTGAGCTGTAAAAATTCTTCCCTGACCCCTCAACAAGGCGATCGAGCAAGCTCCAGGAGTATGTTTGTCTACCGGCTAAGAACATTTATAAAGCAAAACATTGCATTAAATTACATTTCAGAGTGAGAGAGGCTACAGATGTGGGAACATAAGAATGTAACTTGACCTGCGGTATTCTAACAGGCGCTTTACGGCATTCCGCACCACCGCTCAACTGCCCATAGGGGCGCAGTAATACCACTCATTGACCCATTGCTGTAGCTCATCTCGCACATTAGATGAGCCTTCCGTTCTCAAACTCCTTGTTCTCTGTCTGGTTGTAATTTAATTATTACGAACAAAGCCTATCTATTTATAGTTTCTATCTCTGTAAATGTCGCCGGGTCATCTGTTAACTGTCGGGACAAGTAGAAGTTTAATACATTAGGCTGACTGAGTGTTCTCATATGGAACATGGCATCAGGACGAGTAAGATGGCTAACGGAGATGACCAGAGATGTGTTTGAAATGGTTCACTCACTCCCTATTCCCTATTACCATGGATGTATTGAGTGTGACTCATAGTGAACTACATGGGGAATGATTTAACAGTTTTGGGACACATGGAATGTAACTGCGTAAGATATTCATGACTCAAACAAGCAGACGCGCCGATCACTGATGGCAGCAGGTTGAAATATCAGGTAGTATTCAGGTTCCATGTTTAGTTGAATGATAAATCCCATATAAATGGTTGGAATTCTAATGATGTGCAAGTGTGATTTTGTCAACTTTAGTGCTGTCTGCTAATAGCAGGCTGTGAAGATGCACGATAAGACCGTGATAGCAAGTTAGCTCACGACAGCAGCTTCCATAATATTAACGGTAGCTGTCGGTGGCTAAAAAACAGATAGCTAACTTTACAACGTTGATTCCTGTAGCTATTTTGATTTTGATGCTATTAGTTCAACTTCTGTTTCTCGGGCAGGAATGGAGACGAACTCGCATTAGCAGCAAAGCAGCTAGAGGAATGATCTTAACATTAGCTAACTGCTTTAGATACTGCTAGCTACCGTCTTCTTCACTTCTCCTTCGGTAAAACATGACACCGTTGTGTTGTGGTATTGTGGAGGGCTTAGGCAGAAGCAGGAATAGAAACCACTTTGCCCCATATAAGTAAAATAATGGTCTCATAAGCATTTTTCGATTGTAAAATTGTGTTCACTTGTTTTAGTTTGCAAACATATGCAATTTTCTTAGCATATCTACTGGCTACATGATAACATAGCTGCAGGGGTGCAAGAGTGACATTTGGGCAGAATGAACAGGTGAAATGAAAGCTCTCGAAGAGTTCTTTCTAATGCTATTGGTCAGCTTTGTTTGTAGTTTTAATGTGAAAGATACATCTTGAATGCAGTCAAGACAAATTATTTTGCCTCTTAACTTTTGTCAAACCCCCTGGTTCCAGTCAATTGGATTATAGGCTATAGGCTACTTTCGTTTACAATGACGTTACCTTATGAACACAAATAGCTTAACCTATAGGCCTACATAAAAACTATAGCCTAAAACCATGTTTATTTACAATGTATTTTCTTTCATTGAAAGCATGCCAATAGTTAGGGTGAGGAAAACGACGCGCGGTCTCTTTAGCCCTGAGACCATCAGGCAGGCAGCTCAGGAGGTCGTTGAAGGCTTTATATATTATTATGATATTATGTCTAATAATACATTCGTTGAAAGTACACAGGCGGATCTACTATACGGAATTGGACCGAGGAGTGTTCTCATATGGAACTAGGCTGCACACGCCCGCCCGCGACAAGAGCTGAATTGTAGTCAGCTTTCCCCGCTGCGCGCAGGACGCGTGCGTCCCCCGCTGATCCGAGCGAGAACGCAGGCGGAATGTCGCTCCCCGTCTGAAACGGCCTTGACTCCTGGAATCCCAAGGTCTTTCATATTGAAATTCTCTTGATGGTCTGGGGAGTTGCGAGACGTGTTAAGGGAGTGCATCAGTCGTGAGCCTTGACAGTAGGCTACCAGCCTGCGCTGCGCTCAGCACAAAGTTGGATGAATGGATGGACTTATTGGAATCCTGGAAAATGTTGATTGCGCTCTAAAATCATGAAAGCATAAATGTAAAAATGCAGCAACAGAAGTAGTCTAGATGAGATGGTGGTTTAAATGAATGGCAACACGTAGCCTAGAGGAAAACATAAATTGAGACTGGTGATAATGCTGATAATCTACAGTAGGGCCTACCTCTGGCTGAGTTCACGGTTACAACCATTCATCTCTTACACATGGGCCTATACAATACTTGCACAATCTACTTTGGACGTTAAATCCATCCATCTATCAATCAAACTAGCGAATTCAATGGCCGGTCATGGCAAAGCACCCGCTAACGCAGGCTACCCCACTCCCCACGATCCAGGGCTAGGAAACCGGTTCATCCAGTTTATTTGAATATAAAATAATTTGGGGGGGGGTGTTACAATAGTCTAGTCCAGGTTCGCTGGCGAGTGACGAGCTAGTCAGATGGCGCATGCATGTGTGGACATTGTAGGCCGATTCTGTAAAACCTAAAGAATAAAAGTAGGCCACGTTCAACATTCATTGGAGTGGTCCAGTTGGATAGGCTAGTCTAATCTAAATAAATTGAGGACCTGTATTTTCAGTGTTTGCTGGTAGCGAATGCCACAGACAGACAGGAAATCTTTTCGTTTCATTGTTTCATTGTGCTCTGTATGCACAAGATAGTTAATGTTCGGATATAATTGGCAGTAGGGCGGGAAAAAACCCTATCAAAGGCCAAGATTAGAAGGGATTTGAAGATGTAATTGGTCATTTTAAATGGGCCTACTTTATCTTTTGATGCCTATTTGAACAGACTGCATCGATCAATGCAATGACTCTCCATGTTTTTCAGTTTTACCCTTATCATCAATAAAACATCATTTTTACATTCATGTCTCAACCATTATTATCAAATTATCTAGTTGACATATGAATAAAACAACTGGTAGACAGTTCTGTTCTTGCTGCAGCTTGTCTTCACCATGCAGGTGAAGACAAACAGCCGGTTGCTGTTTGGACGCCAGAGCGCGCAGCTCTTCAGCCAACTGGAGGATGTCGCGTCTGGGGAGGCTCTGCATCTCTCCACCAGTCCCCAGCGAGTCCAAGCTCCCCCAATGAATAATACTTATTTATAATAGCCTACGTAGCGCGAAACTGTGCATATAATAGGCTGAAGCCAGCCCGAAACTGCGCATTCCCTATAGCCGTTCATGGAACGACTGGCGGCCGGTATAAATAAATAAAAACATACACGATATTTTCTTATTTGAATGATCTTGAATATATATATATTCAAGATCATTCAAATAACAAAATATTGTGTATATTGTGCATGTGAAGGCACTCACTGTCAAACCTGCCGCTATCTATGCACAAGATAGTTAATGTCCAGATATGATTGGCAATGAGTGATCTTTACTCATGGCGACTATGTCAATTTTGTATGGATCCACAAGTCGATCAATCTTATTTTTTCTTTGTATCGTGCTGAAGCCATATAGCCTACTGCGCTCAGACTTGGCTACATTAGCTGGTGCCCCGTCTTCAAATTTACTTCCGGGGTTTACGAGTAGCCTACCAGTTGAATGCGTTCCAGAAACAAAACGCAAAACCCCCACGTTCACCATATCTTTACTTACAAATATATTTACAATACTGTTATTTTGCGCATTTGACCTAACAGCCACCACGTCTTGACCCGACGTCAGTTACCGAGATAGATAGGCTACTGTAGGCCTAGATATAGGTGTTCGGAATAATTAAATTACATCCAGATGGAGAAAACATGTTTGAGAACAAGGTAATAATAACAATTAAACGTTATTTGTATAGCACCTTTCATAAAGATAAATTTAGCTCAAAGTGCTTTACAACAGAGCATTTAAATTAAAGAATGTGAAACTTAATGATGCTTCATTCGTAGACTATAGGAGAAAAACAGAGCCCAGCCTGCTAAATCTACTCAAAGACGCCACCTGGCGGTGGTGCATCACTAAAACGAAATAACACCGTCTGAAATCCCACGAGATTTCCAACGGGATTTCCCTGCCAAATACCGCGACGTGAAATGCTGCAGCATGTGACATTTCTAACTTCCCACATCTGTATGCACAACTCCAGTACGCTACTTCCTGAAATTAGACATGCTTCTCTATTTCCTGTCCTACACTTTGGATGAAATGATTATTCAGGTGTGCCTGACTGCAGCACAATGATCAGGCACACCTGAATAATCATTTCATCCAATAGTGTAAGACAGGAAATAAAGAAGCATGTCTAATGTCAGGAAGTAGCCTACTGGAGTTGTGCATATAGCCCATTGAAGAAGGCTGCATGGGCGAGCATTACAGTGCGGATGGCTGCTTCCACTCCTGGGCCACCCAGGGAGTGGACAGTCGTCCGCAAGAAATGGCAGGACTTCGCCAGTCAGGCCAAAAGCCGGGGGGCGGCAGTGCGCCGAGAGGCAGAGCACCGTGCCTTCCCTCACCCCAGAGGAGGAGAAGGCCCTATCGATCATCGGCCTCACAGCCTCCCAAGGCATCACTGGTGGCCTTGATTTGGAGTCTGGAGAGGGCCCCTCCAACATCCAGCCCTCAGCTGAATCACCCCAAGCCTCCCAGCCCTCAGCTGAATCACCCCAAGCCTCCCAGCCCTCAGCTGAATCACCCCAAGCCTCCCAGCCCTCAGCTGAATCACCCCAAGCCTCCCAGTCCTCAGCTGAATCACCCCAAGCCTCCCAGCCCTCAGCTGAATCACCCCAAGCCTCCCAGCCCTCAGCTGAGTCACCCCAAGCCTCCCAGTCCTCTGGAGAGGAGACCCCAGCGCAGTCAGACTGCTCCACCCTGTCGACACGCTCTCCCCCCACCCCCCACACAGAGGCAGCTGAACACCACGGATGCGAGGTGCGACTGCAGCGAGGAGCTCCTGGAGGTGGGAAGGCAGTGGCTGGGTGTGCAGCGTGAGAGGCTGGACCTGCAGAACAGGCAGCAGGCCCTAGCGGAGGCACAGTTTGTGTGGCCCTCCATATCAGTGCCCATCATTCTGCCAACTCCAGGTAGGCTAAGTGTGTATTTTATATACTCTGTCTATTCCCACACTGCATGCATTCCATTCAATGTCGCTAATTGAATTTTCCTCCCTTGCAGATGATGCAGATGCCTGAGACACTGCACAAACTCACCACACACACTACATACACTTACCACACACACTGCACACACTCACCACACACACTACATACACTTACCACACACTGCCCACCCACTACAGTACACTGCGCACACACACTACATACACTCACCACACCACTCATCCTTCCTACGTGTTGCTACCTTGTCGTGGTGGGAAGGCTTGTGTGCCTCCATGACCATGAAGGCTATATTGGTGGGGGGTCACCCCCCAGCAGGTTCAACCATGCCGGGCAGGTTCAGGGTAGAGGCCAGACGAAAAGCAACAACTGGCCCTCCAGGTTGGGGGTTGGGCATGGGTCTAACAACCCCACCCCGGAAAAAGACAGCCTGTTACAGGACAAAAGTCTGAAGAACAAACCTGCCCATGTTTTTTCCCAACCAATATTAAACAAGTTCCCTTTATCCTGTATATTTGTCATTTCTTGCCACATTACAACAGTAGAGGTTTTGAAGAAGGCACACAATATAACAAACAGCATTTGTAAGATCACTAAATACTGTGAATCTGTTAGCAAAGTACACTATAAGGACAACAGTATTGGGCCACCTACACATTACAACTTTCATGACATCCCATTCTAAATGAATAGGCATCATATGGAGTTGGTCCCCCCTGTGCAGCTATAACAGCCTCCACTGTTCTGGGAAGGCTTTCTACAATATTCTGGAGCATGTGTGAGGATATTTGACTATTCATCTAGATGGCCTCATTGGATTAATCAATTCGCCAGGATATCTGTCTGACAATGTATAAAGACAGCCAGAAAAGTCATGTCATCAAATTATCCCTTTACATAAGAAAATGTTGTTGTTGTTCACAAAGTGGATTATATTAGGCTATGGATAGTCCGTATATGTTGCTTGGCTCAATAAAAGTTTTAAAAACAACATTCCCATGATGTGTTCTGTAGGCTCCATGACATTATTTTCATCATTCAAGTTAATTGTATTTTGTATACACTTTGTGAATCGCGCAGGTAGGATAGATAGATGTGCGCTGTATTGCAACTCTCCTTTTTAAAAGTGTAATTTAGCTCTAATCGAGCTAAAACTATAACGGGATGAACGGAGCGCATCGCCAAGGGACAGCTTACGATGGGGTCCGACCGCCCTTCGTAACGTATCCCTTGGCTGTGGTATACCTTGGCTAAGAAGGCTCTGGGAAACAGCGCTTCGGCTCCAAGGAAGGCTAACGATGTATCTTCGGAAGGTACATCGTAAGGGCGATTTACGATGTACCTTGGGTGGAGCTGTTTCCCAGAGCCTTCGTAGCCAAGGTATACCTTGGCTTAAGAAGGTTCTGGGAAACGCATCGCCACCTAGAGGTGGACCTAACGACGTTCTTAAGAAGCACGTAGCGCTACGATGCCTTAACGATGCCTCTGGGAAACGCGGCCCTGGTTAGTACTTGGATGGGAGACAGCCTTGGAATACCAGGTGCTGTAAGCTTTTTACCATTGCCCGATGCTCACGGGAGAGCGCATAATATCAGACCAAGTTAAATTGTCAGAACACAAAATCATTCAGTCTATAAGTAGCCTGTCACCCTCCTCACAGGTGGCTTACGGCCATACCACGCTGGTGAACGCCCGCTCTCGTCCGATCTCGGAAGCTAAGCAGCGTCGGGCCTGGTTAGTACTTGGATGGGAGACAGCCTGGGAATACCAGGTGCTGTAAGCCTTTTACCATTGCCCGACGCTCACGGGAGTGAGCATAATATCAGACCAAGTTAAATTGTCAGAACACAAAATCATTCAGTCTATAAGTAGACTGTCACCCTCCTCACAAGTGGCTAATGGCCATACCACGCTGGTGAACGCCCGATCTCGGAAGCTAAGCAGCGTCGCGCCTGGTTAGTACTTGGATGGAAGACCGCCTGGGAATACCAGGTGTTGTAAGCCTTTTACCATTGCCCGACGCTCATGGGAGAGCATAATATCAGACCAAGTTAAATTGTCAGAGCACAAAATCATTCAATCTATAAGTACCCTGTCACCCTCCTCACAAGTGGCTTACGGCCATACCACGCTGGTGAACGCCAGATCTCGGAAGCTAAGCAGCGTTGGGGCTGGTTAGTACTTGGATGGGAGACCGCCTGGGAATACCAGGTGCTGTAGTATTTTACCATTGCCCAACGCTCACGGGAGAGAGCTGTTGAATCTCTTTGTCTTTCATTATTGTCCTTGATTATCTCTGCGTTGTGTTTTCTTGTTTCCAATAAAAGACGGACCCCCAATCTCTAGACGTACCACACAGTCCAGTGTCTCCTTTCTCAGGTGTTCCAAATGAATCTCTCCAACACGGGATTTGAGTATAAGCAAAAGCGGTTTATTCCAGAAGGTGTAACATACAAAAGACGATGGCATGCCTAATGTACAGTTGACCTGTCTGGATGCTGGCTGAACCCAAATCAAAGCACATACAAATTGAATAGTGGTTTTAACCTTTGGAGAAGGGGGGGTGTCACACACCCCCCTCCTTCTAGACAAAGCTGTCTCTCTCTCGCGGCCTTGCACTGAAGATAGGATGAGGCGCCTGACGCCCCCGTATCTAAACATGTGAGAATGTCACCCTTGACCTAGGTAACATGTAAATCTGTTCGGTGGAGACACGTCCTCTCCCTAGAATCCCTCGGGCGTGACCTCCTCCTCCCGAACCCCTTCGTACCTCGTACGGTCAAAGAGGAGTCACACACACACAACTAATTAGAACCAGGCTTACACATATTCAGATTAACATTTCTTGATACAGCCAGCTCTATAGATTTTCATCAGAGCATAATATTAGATTAAGTTAAATTGTCAGAACACAAAATCATTCAGTCTATAAGTAGCCTATCACCCTTCCCACAAGTGGCTTACGGCCATACCACGCTGGTGAACGCCAGATCTCGGAAGCAGCGTTGGTCCTGGTTAGTACTTGGATGGGAGACTGCCTGGGAATTACAGGTGCTGTAGCCTTTTACCATTGCTCGACGCTCATGGGAGAGAGCATAATATCAGAGCAAGTTAAATTGTCAGAACACAAAATCATTCAATCTATAAGTAGCCTGTCACCCTCCTCACAAGTGGCTTACGGCCATACCACGCTGGTGAACGCCCGATCTCGGAAGCTAAGCAGCGTCGGGCCTGTTTAGTACTTGGATGGGAGACCGCCTGGGAATACCAGGTGCTGTAAGCCTTTTACCATTGCCTGACGCTCATGGGAGAGAGCATAATATCAGAGCAAGTTAAATTGTCAGAACACAAAATCATTCAATCTATAAGTAGCCTGTCACCCTCCTCACAAGTGGCTTACGGCCATACCACGCTGGTGAACGTCCGATCTCGGAAGCTAAGCAGCGTCGGGCCTGGTTAGTACTTGGATGTGAGCCCGCCTGGGAATACCAGGTGCTGTAAGCCTTTTACCATTGCCCGACGCTCAAGGGAGAGAGCATAATATCAGACCAAGTTAAATTGTCAGAACACAAAATCATTCAGTCTATAAGTAGCCTGTCACCCTCCTCACAAGCGGCTTACGGCCATACCATGCTGGTGAACGCCCGCTCTCGTCCGATCACGAAAGCTAAACAGCGTCGGGCCTGGTTAGTACTTGGATGGGAGACCGCCTGGGAATACCTAAAAAAAATAAAATAAAGTATTTTACCATTGCCCGACTATCCAACATCTTGAAATAATATAGAATTGTTGCATATTATTTTAATTTACCATAATTTAAGTTAAAATATTGGCAGTGTGATGGTGATGACAATGCCGTTCTGGTAATGACTCTTTGTTCTGGTGATGACAAATGCATATAATAATAACCTTTGATCATAATTTGATGTAATTTCTTTTATACCAAGTTTGTAGTAGTATAATTCAAGTTTAAGTGACTTTCAGTCAAAACACCAGCTAGTAATCTGTTCACATTTATTTATTTATTTATTAAGCCCAAGCATGTCATAAATGCGATTTCTTAAAAAAAAAAAAACAAGTGCATCCCATTCTTTGTGAACAGGATTTGTACATCAATCAGTCAGAACGAGTCAAAATCATGAACATCAAATTGATCTCCCATAAAACAAACTTTCAAAATTCATAGTGTAACCACAACAAAATTCATCTTACCTGTGAACTACGGTTAGTTTATTTGCCTGAAATTGCAATGTAAAACTATAAGTGCATCCTTAGGGTGAAATTTTAGATTTTTCAAAAGTCAGTTAGACACACTAGACATCCAACCTCTCTGCCATCATGGATGAAACTTCATTCCAGACAGAAACATCCAGCATCATATGCCTCTTAGTGACTGGTTTAGCCTCTGGCACGAGCCCAAGCATGTCTTCATACCTGTACCAGATAATGTCATCCCTTGCAGGCCAAAAAAAACGATTGACACCAATCCTGCTCATTGTTTTAACCTGGACACACTCATCATCGACATCCTGGATCACACCTGGGTAAATATCACCATCATAGGAGACCACACACCATTCTCCTACTAAAGCCATTGTTATTTCTTTATCCGTAATAACCATTCGATGGCGTGGCTGTATCTCCAGCACAGGTCCTGCTGATGTGCTTGGCCCTGGGTTGGGTGGAGGCCTGACCACAGAGGGGCCCAAGTGGAGGGGTTCCTCTAGGAAGGTAGCATCACCCATCTGAATCTGGGGAAAGCAAATGGATTTAACATTATGCTGGCGTGGGTTCTCCACCAGGTGTGTTTACACTGACTGGTTTTTGACTAATACTACTGATATGGACTGACTGACCTATCCCTAATCGCTATAGCCCCAAATGCAATGCTATCTAGAAAGTGTGTGAGGACTCTGAGCAACTTAAAAAAGCAAGGGCTGGAGGAAGTTGCTGAGATGAGATGACCAGTGTGAAATATGGGTGTAAGGGGCTCCCTGAGGATGGTTATGCAACAGCTTACCGGTATGGAAGGGAGGCGGGGGGCATCAGGGGTGATGATGGGGAGCAGGGTCCTCAGTCTTGTGTCCTTCTTCATGTTCTTCCTCTCCTCATGACATTCAACCTGTGGAGTTAGAGGTGAGAGAGTGAATGTAGAGGTGAGAGAGAGAGTGAGTGTGTGTGTGTGTGTGGTCGGTTCCTTTTTTTGTATTGCTGAACAGTTTACCTCTTTGTTGAGGACCACAGATTCTGGAGCAGGTGCAATCTTCAGGAGCCGAACAGAAACAGCTCAGGATCTTCCATTTCATTTTCAATATGTCCTTGCAGTTCTCTGTTGCTCTTGTCCCTTGCTCTCTTCCTCTGCTGATTAATTTTCCATCTCTTCTTTTCTTGTCTGTGTTCTCGTGGGCTCATCACAGTAACCGATTTCAATTTTCCTGCATCCCTTCTTTTATGATATCTCTCTCTCTGAGAGTTCAATTGATTTTTCTGTGGATCAGTTTTTTATCCGGTCTCTGTAAGCTTTTGCTCGTTGACTGGCTGTTTTTGGAGCCATGACACACCTAAACACAAAAATGTCACTTTATTTAATTAATAAATGAATGAATATGTGACAGCGGCTGGTGATTTGGTCCGCAACTCGGCAAACCCCGAAATGCGCTAGGGGGCAAAATAACTAAAAAAACTTTTTTTTTCGTTTTTTGTTTTTTTGTGTATTACCAAAGTTGAAGTTGTGAAGAACCTACTTACTATAACAGACAACAGTTTTAGGTTCACGAAATACGTTTAATTAGTCTGCAAACTAAGCTAGTTTTTAGCTGATTTCGAGCCGGGCTTGGGGGCGGGCAGATCGATTAGCATGATTTGGTTTCATTGGCTATTGCTTCCGGGTTCTCCGCCCCCCACCCTTCCCCAACACGCCGGCTTTGTTTACATTCAGTCCCAAGTTCAACCATGGATGCTACAGCTTTTGCTAAAGCTCTGAACAAAGATCTGCTCAACGCCGCTCGACGATTCGACAATGGAGAACTTATGGATTCGTACCTAAAGGACTACATGGATGTTGACGATGGTACAAACTCGGAATGTGGTAGTGAAGATGAAGACAATGCTTCTGATCTCGAGCTGGAAGTCGACGAAGATGGAGAAGACGGGGATGACATCCAGGACATGGAAAGAGTTTTAAGAGCAATCGATATTGTAACCGTGAACATCGACTGTGAAGCAGAATAAATGGACAGGATCAAAAACTTTGATTGCAAGTGCCAAGTGAGACGAAAGGAGAATTCTGCTCTTGATGACCTGTGATACAGAGCTGACTGTATCAACAAAGCAGGTGGCTGCCAAACGAAAGTTGCGGCGAACGACGTACCTGATTCACACGACTGTTGTCTGCCGCCAAGCATTCTGCTTTTGTATAGGGTAAGCTATCTTTATACTATCTGTGCTGTTTACATTTACGTTAGTCGTTTAGCAGTAGCTCCTTTCTAAACAAGTGACTAAGTATAGCTAGCATAACAAAGGCACTAGCACTAACTAACAAAGGCTAGCTAGCTAACGTTAGCTAACACGCTAGTTAGCTGAACTAGCCCTTTGTTCCTAAACTAGCCAGCGAGGCAGCTAATATCTAGCTAGCTAGCTAGCTAGCTATATTATAGAGAAAAACAGAATGAGAGAGCATGAGAGGTATGTTAGTCGGACACCTTTGTTTTTTGTTTTGGTTTCAGCATGAGCCTGGTCAAGCAGAGCTTCAGGAAGACCAGAGTGGACACTCTGTCTGCCATTGCTGGAGTCATCAGGGACAGCTCTCCTGTGAAGCACGTCAACATCCCCCAGCTTGTTGGACTGGAAGACGGCACCGTGCTTGTTGAATGCTACAACTGGCAAGAGCATCTGAAACCCTACTTCCGGGCACACCCACAGATTTCGAGTTACCAGCACTTCAGGTAATTATCATGCATTAGCTAGTCTATTTAATCAACACTTTCTGGTACTATTTTATCTATATGGAGTGCCAGTACTGTGGGCAATAGTTTAATGTACTTTCTTCCTTCTATTCTATTGCAGTTTTGATGCAGAGAGACCTGGCATGGTTGTGGCCAGAGAACACCGTGATGCACCGGCAGTTGAGTTTCAGCTGCTGCGCAAGCCTGATGTCCAGCCCCCCAGAGAAGGTCTTCCTGTGCAAGCCCCACCCGGACTGGACATGGCCAGACAGACATATCTCTTTAACAAGATCAGAGAGTTCTGTTCTGATGAGGGACGAGACATCACATGTCCCCCGCCAAACTCCACAGCAGCTCAGAACAAGACTGTCCGCTTGTAGATTCACTGCAGATCATCAGGACGGACAGCACTGCAGGAGAAAGGCCACAGCCTTTTCCTGTTTGTATACTGAAGCATTGCTTTTTCTCTTGCACAGACTTGCACATACTTGCACAGTGTGGTGGCTGGACTCGGTTGACCTATGACATTTGGACACTCACAAAGTACTATTATAACACTTCAGATTGAATTCACCAGTACCTACCACAGGGTTCTCCTCCCTTAGGACCAACACAATCACACAACCTTGTCAAATGAGGACACGAAATATAACAGAGTAGAGTAAAAGAAACATACTTTATTACCTTACAATTGCAGCAAAGGGACGGTTACACAGAGACACAAGGGGTATCTGTGCAAGCGCGCCGACTAGTGTCGGAACGTTCTGTATATACTATTCCACACAACACATTGGCGCGTGACTGCATGTGTTAGTACCTGATTGGTTGAAACTTTTATCTAATGCTTGACCTATGAGCTTACTACTTTCGTTTTCCATTCAGCCGATGTGATTAGGGTGTTCTCTGTTAGTTACATTTTACTGCAACACAGACAGGCTTTTCATTGTGAGGTTGTGTGTCCTTGGCAGTCAACTTATCTGCTACTGGAACACAGATAATAACAACTTTTCATGCGTACTACTGTATGTGTTCTGGAAAAGTACAAAGTGTACAGCAGTATTGAAGCTTAACTAGGCCTAAATAGACAGGCCTTGTATGGCCTTGTATGGCCTTGTAAACAACTATAATAGCACTTAATCAAAAATACCTTTCACAACAGATTGCATTGTTCGAATATTGAATACTGAGCCGAGTACTGTTGTTATTACCTTGAGTATTGAGCTGGGGACCGTTATTACTTTGTTGTACACTTGATCACAATGAACACTTTGCACCTTGTTATTACCTTGTTGTGCACTTGATCACAATGAACACTATGCACCTTGTTATTACTTTGTTGTGCACTTGATCACAATGAACACTATGCACCTTGTTATTACTTTGTTGTGCACTTGATCACATTGAACACTATGCACCTTGTTATTACTTTGTTGTGCACTTGATCACAATGAACACTATGCACCTTGTCTATACAACAGACAACTGACTGTACACTTTAACACTTAGACTGTTGCCTTTTTTTGTACACTTTACTACTTATGCTTGTAATGTATATCATGTATGTGACAATAAAGAACGTTACATTTGAACTTCGTCTTATATTGGGTTGTGAATGCCGTTGAGAACAAGATTAATACTGACTCAAAGAGTGTGGGGTCATCAGTGAGAGAGCACCCCACTTGGCTGCCACTCTCAGTTAATACCCCAAGTTGACAGCCACTCTGACAGATAATGACAGATCGTCCAGTGGGGGAGTGGCTGGGGGTGCGGTTACCAGGCTATTGTTCACGCCCATTACCTGGCAGTCAGAGGTGTGAAAATGTTGGAGAACTTTGGAGGGAGATTTCTCAGCTAAGTTGATTTGGCAGTACTAGCATTCAAATAAGCATATCTTCTTCAAATATGTTCAGATTTCAATGTATGAGACCTCATTTGAAAGCTTACAATCTGCACTTTCATAATCTGTAAAAAACTGAAAAATGAAAATGCCTAGTTGAGGACCAAATTACCAGCGGTGGTCACATATATATCCTACTATAAAAATATTATAAACAAATGCATATTTATATTATTTCTTTCAAGATGCTATTAAGCATGAAATCAGAATAAATGTATGTGGCGTCATCACCATCACAACGTGTCATCACCATCACAAGTTGTGATGTGATGGTGATGACCGTGATGGTGTTGACATTTTTTCAGATTTTCCCTCCAAAACAAGCAGCTAACTAGAAACTGGCTGTCAAATAGCTAGCTACATATGATTTACACTGAATTACATGTAAAAGTGGTAAAACATCATTCACATTCATTAAATATACAGAACTACAACGTATATGGTAATGACGCCTAATAAGTGTACAAGCCTAACACAAAGAATAAAGGTTAGATTTACTTACTTCTCTTGACAGTAAGACAGCAGTCTTTTTGCTTGACAGCAAAGAGCTCCTCTATGACCTCAGGTTACCATGGTTACCAAATAAACATTTGTTCAAAAAAAGGCTGTACAGTGCATTATGTACAGTGTGATGGTGATGACGGCGATATTGAGGGACAGGTAGATAATCAACAAAATAAAGTACAAAATGGATATGTATGATTAATGTGTGCATGCAATATATTAGTTTAAGTAACATTGAAGTAATTTATATTAAAAAAGATATACATTTATAACAAATAATGTGAGAGATATGGCAATACCTTTGAAAAGTCTGGGTTGGGGACAATACCAAAACAGCACATTTTACCACAAAACAAAACATAAAATGTGCTAAAACCATGGGCTAGAGAAACCATAAAAAAAGTCTAGGTTTGTTTTTGTCTATACTAACTAATGATATGTGAATTTCCTGTGTAAATTGTGTTTTTATTGAAAATACACCCTGGGGACTGAAATTAGCCCGAATTCTGAGAAACACCCAACTACGATGTAATTAAATAATGTGACAATGCTGTTACATTACAGTCCCACCCTGACTTTATTGGAAATGTGTCACAGTGGGTCAGAACATTTGTAAATTACTTAGGTTTTAAAATAAATGTTGAAGTCATACAGTTACAGAATTGTAATAATGAGGAGAAATCCTGCATGTCTGTTTTGTGTGTAATTTCTCATTTACAGTTAATATTAACACTAAAGATTTGCAGTCTAGGCCTAATAAAAATAATTTAAAAAAAATATGCCTATGAATAAAGTCCTAATTTTGCAACCTAAATGTGAGCAATGAACGCTGAGCAGTGAACGTAAAACAAAGAATGCAAGGCATTGGGCTACTTTCTTAGGTGACACAATTGAAGAACTAGACAAACAAGTTACACACTCTGGTACAGTAGGTGGCTGTATGCACATTAAAGTTGTTTGCGATCCGCCACTAAACCCAGCGAAGAAGAAGATGACGATGACAGGGTATACTTCCGTTCTGTTTGAAACAGAAACGATTGAGAAAGACCAACACGCCAGTCTATATCCCCGCGACAACACAGATTCTGTAAGTATCTCAATTTCAATGTATACATAGCTAGCTATGTATTTTGGTATCGTCCCAGATAAAACACCAACGTTATGTGCAAGCTCCCCTTTTGTAATGATTATCTATATGCAGATGCTCTCTTTCCAATGTTAGCTAACTAGCTAGCCAGCTAACGTGATTAGCCTTTTTCTGTACATAATGGCTAGCTAAGTAGCCTACATAAAATTACTCTGTCGCAATGATTGTTATAACTTTCGCTTTTGTGTAATTGTAGCTTAAATTGTAATGTTGGCTTGGCAACTTGAGAATATTTCAGTTGTGTACACTATAACTTTTGTGAAGTGTTGTCGTGGGTCATTGTTTCCTAATAACGGGCAATGGGGGAGTCTTCTTGAGTCTAGCAGACTCGCGCGAGCTCCTGCACGTTCGTACTGTTTCATCGCTTGGAATAAAATGCGATAATTAGCTTACTCATTGATTTCGCATTAACCCACGACACCGTTAGTAGGTGTTTGTTTTTAGGCATTCATTTTTCCGGAGTTAACGTTAACAGAATACTAGAAGCCCCAACAACGGAGCTAGGCTAGCTAGCAGGATTTGTTATAGCAGCCATCTTGGCTTTTTTGGTTACAGCAGCCATCTTGGTGGTTTTGGGATGTGATTTCATGTTACTCTTAACTGTTGAAATGGTTGCTCATGCTGTCAAACGGGTAAAGAATTGTGTACTACGTTTTCACTCACATACAAATCCAAATTTTGCATAATAGGTACTCATGATGTGGACTACTAATATAGTGTCTTGCAAAATCTATTTAATTACTGAGGGTGAAGGGTGGTAGACATGTTGCCCTGTTCCTCTAAACGTGTCAGAAACCACGTGGTCCTGTGGAGTGTGCATGTCAGCCAACGAGAGGGTCACCCACTCTCGCTCTCTCTCCCTCTCTCCCCTCCCATGCTCATCTCGTCTCATTCTCTCTCCACAGTTGTGTGGTTGTTACCCCCCACTAGCTACATATTCATTCAATCTTTATTTAACCTCGTGAATCAATTGAGAGTAAGCTCTCATTTACAATGACGTATAATCACTCTATATTTGAACTTGTACTACAGGTGAGAGAATCCTTTTTAATGGTCTCTCTCATTCGCTCTCCTAGCTGTGATGTTAGAGTTGTGCAAGACTTGGGTGTTCTCCTGCTCTGAGTGCCCATTCTCCTACACCTCCCACATCTACCTCCACAAGCACATCAAGAGGAGCCATGACAACCTCTGTCTCTGCTGAGGAACACACAGAGCATTATAAAGTAGCCAGTGCCTTGGCGAAGGTGTTTGAGCAGCAGTCGTCAATGGATTAACTCCCAAGACACAAGGAAGAGACAGCGCAACACGCGCTATGACTCCAGTGACGAAGGTAATATAATAAAGTGCATTCAACAGTCCCAAAAGAGTACTACTTGAGTTGACTTATCTGAGCTAATTTACCTCTACTATATATTCCAGTGCCCAGGCAGCCGGTCGGCAGAACTCAGACCAGACCAGCTATGCCAGGTGCCAGAGCTGGAAGGCCTGCTCTGCCAGTTATCAATGCAGGTATCCATGCATGTTTGTGTTGGTGAAATGTCTATGCATATTTGCACACTGACAGTTAACTCAGGACTTTTTGAAGACTAATTTACTAATCTCACTAATTTACTCATCTCACTTTACTCAGCAGTAGATGTTCATCACCCAGGCCCTTAGAGCTAAGGCGCAGTGAGCGATGGCCCTGTGAGCCAGGCCCTTCAGCCCGTCTGACCTCCAGGCACAAGCAGCATCCATCAGAGATTAGCACCCTGGCCAGACCTGGTAAGGGTCTGACATGTCTACCTGTTTCATGACTAGTTGATTCTTCCCCTTATGCCAGAAGCCGTACGCCGCCAGCACCTAGTTTCCTGCTAATACCTTTATCCTTTTTGGTTTTCAGTTAGTCTGTGATGCCATCGCCCGTGAGACCAACAGCTCCAGCAGTATTGCCCTCCACGTCTTTCCGGAGCCCCCCGCTTACCCCTCTGCCATCAAGCTCTGCATGTGCTGGTATGCAGAATTTTGTGAACTACTTCATGTTGCATGCAGGGATATACTTTGAGTTAAATTTCCATTATGTGACAGTACAATTACTTATAGCCACATCTGTGTTAATATCCAGATTGCCAGAGGATGGTGTATCAGCAGTTGTCCAGCTTGACCAGCATGCTCGGTGAGGTCATGCAGAGTCTGAGGGAGCTAGCGCAGAGACTATCCGGGGAGTCTGATGGGGTTTGCACGGGGAGCAGTATTGGATGCACTGGATCCTGCAAAAACGGAGGAGGTCTTGGAGGAGCAGCTGTAGGACAAGGAGCATCAAAGGAAGATGGTGAGTAACTTCAGGGCAGAACTTTGTTCCTTATTTTTGCAGGGAAGTGTTAAGGAAGTGTAAAAGTAAATGATTGTCTTTATGTTTTGCAGACACAATATCTGAGTTCCATTGGCGGCAAAGATCTGCCAGATGTGGTCCGGCGGGTGCTGTCAGCCATTGCCATACAGAGTGTGGTGTGTCTACAGCGTCCATGGGAAGAGGGGGAAGAAGCCTCTAAAGAATATGACCCTCTACAATGTCATATTACGTAAGGGATTGTTCATATTTTCGCAAAATAATACATTGTCTTTGCTTCATGCCATGTGCATTGAAACCATTCCCTTTTTGGTTAAAAGGTGCAGTTATGGCCTGTAAGCCAAGTACCACTATGACGGAGGTGTCTGCCCAACTGCAGGAGACGCTGAAACATGCCCCTGCTCGATGCAAAAAGGTATGTGATGTCAGTCAGTTAATTTTCTCGTATCCAGTGACATGGCATGCTTCCAATGAACGTATGCGACTTGCGTTTACAGCCATTTCTGTCCTTAGGCATCTGCTCCAGCCCAGCTGACCTCCCCAGCCCAGCCCCTGACCGCAGCTCCAGACCTGACCACAGTGGAGTATTCTGATGAGGATGACCTCTTCTGCCCAGACCCTCGATTCAGATGAGGGTGACCTCCAGCCCAGCCTGTCTCCCTAGACCTCCCTTTCCAGCCCGCCAGGATGGATGCCTTTTTTGTAAATAGTTTTTTTAAATTTTAACCTTTTTTTTGTGGGATACAACGGTCTGTTCACGGTCTGCCTGCCACAGAATGCGCACTTTGTTTCATTTTTGTTTTTAGAACTTTTGCAATTGTCAGATAATGGGTTGCTAGCCAGAGCTTGTACATACTTTTTTTTTTTTTCTGGCTATGCGTAATGTGACAGACCGTAAACCTCATCCTTGTAAATATGTATACTTTTAATTTGTTTTTTGCAATGTACTTTGCCTAATAAAATGTTCTTAACTGTTAACACTAGAATAGCTGAGGGTGGGTCAAGGTGACCCATGCAACTACATTAAAAAATAATTCTCTGCAACCGTTCAAGTTACAGCACCCTGCTTTCATGACTTTTCCTAGATATGTGCGTTTTACGTGTCAGTGTTTTTGAAACTTCGAAATCCCACCAGGAAAAGGTAGTTTGGTCATTTTTTTAGTGTATTCTGGCTAAAAGCCGGTCAGCCATCTTTTTTTACCTGACTCTTAGGCTGCAATGCTACTTTCTCCCAGCAGATGTCGCCTAGGTTCATCAATATGTTTTTTTTTTTTATAGGAATCATGGTTGAATGAATAATCCATCCTTACATATGGATATAAGAATGTGCACAGCAATAATATTTTTGTGGTAGACTATATGTGACTTCAACAATGAATGCAAAAGGTTACACTCACACAATGGCTCATTTAGATAAAACTATGTTTAATCTCAAAACGTATGCTATCAGCTCAACACAGGTCAAATGTCTTCAAACGAATAGCACTCAATAGTCTATGATGCAAATGTTGAATTTTGAAATGCTGTAAATGTCTTGAAAACACAGCACATGGATGTGAATGCTTATGTAGGCTATTGAATGAATGCAAAATTACTAGGGGTGCAGGCTATTCAACCCTCTAGATCGTTGGCATCGGTTCAGGGAATAATATGTTACAATGTTGCACTTGGCACTTGGATCGTTTTTGTTCAACTGGCAATCTGGACAAAGCAAATATATAATATAACTGGGAGTATAATTTAATTATAATTATATAGGAGCATTGGTGTGAGTAAAAAGAACTGTGCTTTATCCCTCTGGAGTCTGCGCCCGCGGTGGCGCGGGCGTCGTACGTTCTTATAGATTTTTCACCCATATCAACACGCACAGAAATCATATACATAATTTTACACCGTTGTTTTGTGTATAAGACGTCTATTTCGTGTCTTGAGATTTACAGCGTTTATGATTGGTTCCTGAAGGCATCATACGCCGCCTTCTCTGAATCTCCATTGGTTGGAGCTTTCCCCATGGATTCAGCTGTCTATCAGTCTCAGACATAATAAACCAATGACCATCCACATTATTCACCACTTTCTATCAAGAGAGCCCCCCATTGGATAAACCTGGGCCATGTGGTTTGCAAACAACTAGGGAGGATGTTTTGAATCCGGCTGGGCTAACGTTACCTGAATGAAATTAGGCTACCGGAGAAGATAAAATGAGCAAACAAACACAAAAACAGGAGATGTGCTGAGGTTTTAGAGGCTGTCTTTGAGTGCAGTTCATCAGAAGAGGAGCTTGGGGGATTTGGAGACGTGACAACAATTTGGATCTCGTCGATGATGTAAGTTTGGCTAGCTTCGCTAACGTTAGCCCATTCTTACCCGTAATGTTGACGTTACTGTAATGTTGCCGACTGCTTATGTTAGCTAGCACTGTTTATGTTAGCACTGTATGTTAGCTAGCTCTGTTTGTTTATGTTTTATGCTTAGCCACTGTTTATGCACACAAAATGATCAATCCTACTGTAAGTTACCTCATGAACTTATCAAGAATAAATATCCGCTCATTATATTTGTGCGTAAAGGGAGTAACTTAGGGTGGTTTCACACATATAGTTTTGTGCGCACCAAACGAGCTTTGGGCCCGAGAGCGCTCTGTATGGGCCTGTGTGAAGACAACAATCGCAGACAAGTGTGCACTAAAACAGCCACTCCGAGACCCTCCTGAAGAGGTGTTTTCGGAGCGGTCACAACCTACATCCATGGGTCGCAACCGATTTCTAGGGCGCTCCAGTTGTGTGAAACTGCCCGTTCTCGGATGTTTGACCTAAAAAGACCCCGTAGTCAGACGCGCTGTGCATTGTGGGGCGCACTGTTTGTTTACTTGGCTCTCCAGTGGAGTGCGAGCTAGCTATCGAGCTAGCTATCGAGCTAGCGCAAAGGTGATGAGGGACTGAATAACTGAAATATTATAACTTTAATAACCGAAATAAGAGGACAAGAGACATAAATAAGCACTAGTGCTATGAGCAACAGGCGTTGTAACATCTCCATGTTTACGTCTTGTTTACATCTCAAGCCGGTCTACTCCTGTTTACAGCCGTCGTCATGGAAACATCATTGGTGCGCACTACATCTTGCGTGGCCTTGCGAAGCTTGCGTTGCTTGCGCTTATGTAGTTTGCGTCGACTATGAATCCGGCCTAAGCGCGGCTGTGCTTCTCCAAAGTGCGCCAACTTCTTGTTTCAGTCAAAACCAAATCTAAAGTAGGCCTAATGATTTACGTCCTGCAAAATATACATCTTTCTATCCAACAATGCATGTTTAATTTGCCAGTGAATGTCTGTTTTGCCAGTGCTCTACTAGAGTATGTGTGTGTGTGTGTGTGTGTGTGTGTGTGTGTGTGTGTGTGTGTGTGTGTGTGTGTGTGCGCGCGCGCGCGTGCCCAGGCCTTAGTTGGCCAGTTTACCTACTCGGTTAGCTTACCCTGTGTTGTTAGTCCTGCCTGTTGTTTTGTCTCATTGGTCTTCTCTGTTCTTGTAAAGCGTCCTTGGGTGTATTGAAAAGCGCTTTATAAATCTAATTTATCATTAATGTTGTTTCTCTGTTTTGTATTTTTCAGAAAAGAGAAGCACACACCAGCCACGTTATCCACGCCAGTTTCCATCCTAGTTGGTTCTGCTGAGATGCGTTCAAGACCACCGGCTTTGCTATCAGATATCTTGTTCATAGCTTGATACACTCATGAGATGGTTTATTTATTGATTTTATTAATTTATGGAGTAACAAGTCCATTGTTTGTTTGTTCATTCCAGTGAAAATTACAAGTAAATGATACGTTTGGAGAAAGAGAACCTGTTTCCTTGGTCTTTTTATTTCCAGACATTCCATGAAGGTTTATGTGGTGTGTAGTCATTATTCAGTATTATTACATCCCAGTATTACATTTGGGGAAAGTAAAGTGAAAAACAACAATTTACTAAAAAATGTATTTTACATAATTGTATTTTAGGCTTTGATTATAGATGAATTTGGCTATTTTAACTAACTTTTCTATGCTATTTCATTTATATATATATACACCCAAATTTGACAAGGTGGAGCTTCTTTATAGCAACATCCATGTTGGAGGCATTGTCAACTGTGGCTGCCACAACCTTCTCTTGGATGCTGAAGTCCTCCATTATCTCATCTATCTCCTCAGCCACAGCATGCCCTAACCAAGCCATACCTTGTAGCCCTCCCCAACCCCCACTGGTTTACATTGACATGCAAATAGGCCTAGCTGTCTGTTTGCTGGTAGCGAATGTCAAAGGACAGGGAGCAACCTTTTATTTCAGCCAACTCTCCTAAGTGATGAGATGATGTTTACTTTGTGGCATCTGATGTGGCATTTTATTGGAACATGTATGTTTTTATATCACTATAATATATATCACTTATCACCCAATTGAATTGGTTTCGGTGTAGGTAGGCTACCCTCGTGATCCATGAAGGAACGGTGCGTGAGATTGAAAATAATCTGAAATCACAACGGGGCTGACTGGCTGTTCAGCCACACATTAGGCTAGGCTAAGCCTAAAACAACAACAACAAAAAAACAACAACATTGCACTGGAAACTGGCACTGTCTCGTTTTTCCACACACAAAATTACATCGAGAGCAACAGTCATGGGTGGTCGCCACTACTGAGTTAGACAATACGATTCTGCTAATTTCACATTTGTCAGGCACACTCGTCCACTAACCCAACGTTTTGCACAGTCAGTGGGCAGGCTCACTACAACCCCCACCATTCACAGAATTCTCAATGAGCCTACATTGACATGCAAATAGCCTAGGATGGTAGGTGACACTTTTACAGCAGTTTTGCAAATAGGCTAGGCTGCTAGCTGCCAGTTTTAGACTGCTAGCTGACAATTTTGCAGTGGCTGGGTGCAAGATCCCTCGTCGTCACTGTAAATGAGGGCAACCTCAGTGCCTCTCGAGCATAAATAAAGGTTTGAAAGATCTATAAATCCACAAGCTGGCCAAGTCCAATGCATCTTGATCACAACTTTCACATCTATTCTTGGCTGTGATATTTACTGTACCGAGTAAATGTTTACATTGTATATTGTCTTGACCCATTGAGGAAGCTACAGTAAATGTGAATATAGGCTAAGCAATACCTGAATTTTAATGTGCAACATGGACAAACTCTAGCCTACTAGAATAGTCGATATTTTCCCATTGCACTTGCAGACCCTTATTCTAAGCCACAAGAGCCACTTATTCAAAAATAAAGTGTTAACTGAATCAGATTATTGTTGGAGTCAATTTATTTTTCAGTAGCCTTTATATTGCATAGAAAACTGTGCTCATGTGTCACGCTGTGTTTGTAGCCCTCTGCAAATACCAACCCCACCCATACAGCAGCACCTACAACTACATAACATTGGTTGGATAGGCTAATAATAGCCTAATAAAAAACTATGTTTGAGCTAGCTAACGTTACCTACCATTAGCTCAACCGGGACAGTTGCCAGTTAGCGATGAGAGGCAAAGTCCCAAGCCCAGTTGATAGCCTCCATCGTGGGATGAGGGTGGTGCAATCATGGCCACTATCCAGCTTCATACACCCAACGTTAGGCTAGCTAAGCTAGCTAGCAAGCAAGCAGTTGCAAAGTCGAACAATACAGGTTGTAAAATGATGCGGGGGCATATCTCTCGCTAGCTATGCATGCCGTATTATATTATTTTAAGAGTTTGCCCCAAAACACAAAAACGTTAATTTGAAGTTAAAAGCTAACAAAAGCTGGGGCCGTCTCTAAAGTGGGGCCGTCTCATTCATGACGGCGACAGGCACTAGCCTGGCAGACTGCATCGAATAGTTATCAAACAAGCTTGGGAACTAACGTTAGCTGGCATAATCCAATAATTCCCCCAAAAGAACCCCTCCACTGCACAAACTTTTTACCAAACCTAGCTAATAAGCACAAGCTACTGAGTGCAACGTTAGCCCTGCTAACGGAGAGAACGGATTTGGAGGAGATTGTTGCAGCTGGTGCTAAATGGGGCAAAGGAACATGTCAAATAGAATACAACAAACATGCGGAAACTGTATTCAATCACTTCTTCTTACGGCCAGTGTCGATGCAACTATTACTGCCCTCCACAGAATATTGCTATACTTCACGTCCGGATGTAAACAAGCTGGATTGCCAGATTGGTGCTGCAGCCCCAACGAGTGCTCCAAATCCCCCCAATGCGATAAAAACCCGCCCAAATATTATATATTTATTTAGTATAATATATATCTATATATCATAATACATGTTAAGAAAAATCCCTTTCAGCTCAAATTCCGAAAATAAAACTGCAACACAAGCCTACCCCAGCGGCTTAGCCAGAAATCCGACCGGGCCTGAGTAAACATAGAATTCATCCATAAATCTATCCATAAATTGCTCAATAGGTGAATAGTCCTACATCATACTGCGCCAATGTGTTCTTATTTTTCAAGTGTTATCAGTGATATGCTTTCTATTTGATAATAGGGCTTGGGAAAACGTAGTCCCAGACACGACCATCTTATTTCTAGACAGGTGTATCTATTTGTAGCCCAAGCCGATACAGCCGCATTTGGTGTCACAAACACACACACGAGCGCCATCTAGCGGCCATTGTGTGTCAATAACAGCCTCCCATTCTAAAGACTGCGGGGGCATTTGACCCACCCCCCAGCTAGGCTGGTAAGTTTCAAATGCTTGGCGCTGCTAGTGTTAATGGTGTTCAGTCTCATCTTGGTTTGTATCATAATGCTTGCTGCTATATCCCCATATACTACTTGGTACTTGGATTGGAGACAGCCTGGGAATACCAGGTGCTGTAAGCCTTTTACCATTGCCCGACGCTCACGGGAGAGAGCATAATATCAGAACAAGTTAAATTATCAGAACACAAAACCATTCAGTCTATAAGTAGCCTGTCACCCACCTCACAAGTGGCTTACGGCCATACCACGCTGGTGAACGTCCGTTCTCGGAAGCTAAGCAGCGTCGGGCCTGGTTAGTATTTGGATGGGAGACCGCCTGGGAATACCAGGTGCTGTCAGGCTTTTACCATTGCCCGACAATCACTGGAGAGAGCATAATATCAGAGCAAGTTAAGTTGTCAGAACACAAAATCATTCAGTCTATAAGTAGCCTGTCCAGCCTGGTCTCACCAAAAGGCGTATGAATAGCACGCCAATTTAAAGTAATTTTGTGTGTCATGTCAACGCATTTTAATCTTTTCGCGTGCCATTTAACGCCCTGTTCTTTTATATTGCAACCGTGTTGGGTGTACAGCCCGAAATCACGTGACTACCAAATCCGCGTCGCGTCTGCTTTTTCTGCATTTGTACACATTAAATAGGAGGACTGGACTGGTCAAGCGTATAGTGTTATACATGAAAAACCTTATATAGCTATAGGCAGTGTGTGTGTCGTATTTAATCAGTTTGGCAAATTTACGTAATGTCTAGCTAGCGTTACCCGAACCAGCCCAACTGCTGGCTAGCGATGAGAGATGGAACCACTGCCTGGCTGGGGAAGTGCGTCAGTCGGCTAGATACAGACAGCGTTTGCTGTGCTGTTACAAGCCTACATGAGACAAATACTACCCATGAATAAAGATAATAAAGATCAACATCAATACAAGTTGTGTCTGTCTTATCGCCTGACATATCAATCATGATGTTGCACACTCCTGTATATGCACCTTACACGTTACAAAGATCAAGTAGTAGAATGGGCATTCATTTACTCCGCTCAGACCGCTGATGTTTCAGAAAACCCCCATATAAGAGTTTTAAGCATGTAAACAAGCCAACTGGCTGTCTGGTGAATCGTGGCCACAGGTCTGTGTAATAGAAGCCACAATCCATATGATATAAACCTCATTTTGAAAAAAAGTACACCAGAGCCGGCAGGCTTCACTACCCACAATCCTTAAGTACACACCCCCGTCTTTGATTGGTGGAGCTCGCTGTTACCATGGACACGTTTGGTTTAGAGCCCTGTAAAAATTGGCGTGCAATACAACTATTTACAAGACGTCGTAAGAGGAACCGTGATGGGAGACCTCTAACCAGCGGTTTTCAAGAAGGTTGGTTATAATATTTTGAGATGGATCTTTTTGTTAAGTCATATTACCAGTGACTGCTCCTACCTCACACTTGTCAGTTGTTCTTTTGACAAATAAATAACAATTGTAATCCTGTAAAATTTGATTGCCATTGTAATGTGTTGCAGCTGAAGTAGGCCTATTAAGTCCACCAGAGACCGAGCACTGGGACGTAACAAGGAGTTCAGCTGCAGGTCAGACAATATCCAGTATTCCCCTAGTGCTCAACAAGCATTTAACACACTTAAGACATTATAACTGAGTATATTTGCTAATGCAATATGCAGATTTTAAAATATAAGGGTCTGTACAACTCCCTTTAGTGTATGATCAATTCATTCTATATGCAAGTGGTGAAGTGATGTTTGTTGGTGATGGCATGACAAAAATACAAAATATGGTTTGGGACACTGAGATGAACAAACATCTTTGATGTTTTCCCAAATAGACGCACTGCTTCAGGAGCTCCAAGGAGCTGAGGTGCAGGTCCCCGAGTCCCCCGAGCCAACTGCTTCCAATGACTGGGCCACCAGAAGTCATATGGCGACAGAGAGGTGGAAAGAGGCAAGACCTCAGCTCCTCCTCAATGCCCTGTCAGCAGAGGCCATTCCACATGTCATCTATGGCAGATGCAGTGGCAAAAAGGCAGTGGTGGAGTGCAAGGAGTGCTTGCCTTCACCACTGCTCTGTGAGGACTGTGACTGTGAAGTCCACAGTTCATTGGCACTGCACAATCGCAGGTCTATGATCTGTGGCTACTACTTACCTGTACCTCCTACTGTAGTGGTGCAGTTAAAGGAGGGTAACTACAGCCACAACTCACAAGGTGTGTATATGGTGTGTAAGGTGTGTGTATGTATGCACATGTATACAGTATATTGTGTTAATGTATATTGTGTGTGTTTTCACTTTTTAAATATTGGCCATTTCCTCACTTATGCATTTGTCTCACCTCTATAGCTCGAATTTTTTCCCATGAGATTGCCACAGAGCATCTGCACCTGTTCTCCATCGGCCATCATGCTAAGTCCTGGCAGAGAAATCATTTTTATCAACATGAAAGGTAGGTATGAGGCCATAAATCAAATGTAACCTTTCCTCCTTAAGACATGCAATTGCCCTGCAATTTGACTTTAGCTTTGAATGTTTCTTCTCATGATTTGAATTCTAATTTTTGCCAGGACGATATGATCTCACTCTGCCAGATGTCAGTTGCAGCACCTGTTCTGCGCACTGGTGTCCTGGATTGGCAGACATCCAGCTGAGTGGATACTGGCCCGCCACAGCCAGTGTATGGCCACTGGCACCATCTTTGATGCCGAGGTGTTCCAGGCCTTTCAGGACCTGAAGAATGCTGCACCAGGCAGCTCTAGATTGGCATTTTGTCGGCTCCTGGACCAGAAAACCTTACGCCATGGCAGGGTGAGCAAATTTGTTGAATTTTTTAATATGAAGTTGTAAGGGAATCTAGTCGTGAGTGTTACCCATTTCTTGTTTTGTATGACATAGTCTAAAGAATAATTTTTTGAAAATTTTGATTTAGGCAATTTTTTTGTGGGGGCGCTACCCACAAGTTTAGCTGTGCTGCTCACTCCACGAATGCACAATCCTTACAAGTTGTACATTGTTATAAAGGTAATTAATCAAGCTTTCCAATTGTATACAATAAAACACCAATTGATATTATTAAAGGGGGAAAATGATTGACTGATATAATGTTTCCAAACTTTTTTTTGAGGAGTTCATCTTAGATGTAGTAGTAGGTCATTTTATGTTCACTATATCTGAATTTATCCAAATGTTTGACTTGATGCAGAATGGCAAAATCTGCTCTCCAGAAGAGTTTTATGGAATGGGCTATTTGCAGCTATGAGATCCAGAAACTGAGTAAGGAGCAGCCATTCTCGTGTCCTGCTTGCACCCCGGATATGCTGGCTGTGGCAGTGGATGGCAACAGGAAACATTATCGGTTCAGCAAGTGTGGGTGGTATAACATACACTCATGTATTTATTTCCTTGATTCACTGTTTTAAAAAGTTATTCAGATTGAACCATGTTCTGAACTTCTGGTAATTGAATGCACTACAATACTTTCTATGTGTAGCTCGAGTGAGCCTGGTTACTTCGATGGTGTTTTCATCCAAAATGACACAAAGGTGGCATCTTCGGTGGAAAACATCCACACAAAAACCAACCATGTAAGTGTCTGTGTATTTGTTAATATTAAGAGTCATTCATTCATGACAACTCACGTCAAATATCTTTAACCATTCATTGCATGAATGGGCATACATTTTACTTTGGCGTTTGAGGTACAGTATCTGATGTTCTGCTCCCTGCTTCGCAGGCCACCCGCTGAGTGAGCGCAGGAAACACTATACAGAAAACCCCCCAGGGGGTACAGACCAAGCAACATGACAATACATACAGAAACACAATCAGCAGCAGAGAAACAGAATAAGCAAAACAACCAGGGTGGAGGCCGGGGAGGCGGAGGCGAGCACAGTCGAGATAGCAGCAACTAAGCGACCTAGACTGAGCTATAAAAAGCCTTCACCGCATGGGAATGTGAGCAAGGGAGGGCTGTGATTGGCTAGACTAATTAGTAAACAATTGAAGTCAACCGGGTAGCTGGTTGCAGCCACGCACTTGACCCCGTGACATGAATGAACCTACGCAGGCTTCATCTAATAGTCAACAAAGACACTAAATCTCAATCCATGTACTGTATAGGTGGCAGGAAAAGGCCATTGCGGTAAGGCTGAGCTGGTGGCAGCAAAAGAGGCTTCAAGGAAAAGCAGCCACAGCCTTGATGAAGAAGGCCTTGAGGTTGCTGTCTGCCGGCATGGCATACTCCTGAGGTACAAAATGACTTATTTGTACATGACTGATACTACTTTAGAATGGCAATGCATATACTTATTGATATGATCTTTCTACTTCCCACAGGTCTCTCAATCACTTCAGAGGGGAGATATATGCCTACCCATTGCTCCTCATGCATGAGGTAGCATCTAGGCACCATGTCACTTTTTTTCTGCATGGATGTCACATGCAGGTTTGTGCCATACTTGCAAAAAGTGACCTCTGCATGCCCAGAATATGTGCACCTCATGGACCTGAAGCCCTCCTTGTCCATAATGCATGCCAAAGCACATGATGTCAAATGTGAGGTACATTTTTCAGTTTTTGTTTATCTGTGACCAGGTTTATCATAATTCAGTCATGTTGTGCTTGAATGTCATGTTGATTCACATGAATTATATACATTGTGCTGTCAGATCAAGTGGGGAGGTGGGAACCAGGTTGGTGCAGGCTCCACCTTGGGTGAAGAGGTGGAACAAGTGAACAGCTTCTTGTCTCGGCTTGCCATCACTACCAAATTCATGTCCAAATCAGGTTAATGAGCTATTTACCTTGACATTGATATCTGTATTTGTGATTGCCTTTCTTTGTTACTCCAACTTTCACCATTGTTTGTGTAATAAACTTGGTACATGTTGCTAAAGCAAAATTTGATAGTAATAACAGAGTGACAATGGGTGTAAATTGTTTTGTGAATTGTTCAGTGAAAGGATGTAACTTCTTCCGTCATCTCCTAGCACGCACAGACTTGCTTACATTACAATGTATGGCATGGAACAAAGGTAAAGCAGACAACCTGTGCAGCATGCTCAGCAAAAGATTCCAGAAGGTAAAGTATATCTCTGCGCATATGCATACACTATGGCAAAATATTACAATATTGGTTATAGTAATGCATGATTTCCACATGTTCAGACCCGTGCAAATCTGGCAAAGGGGATGGAGAGCCTTAAAGCCAGTCAGTCGGAGCTGTCACTGGATGAGACTGAGACAAATCAGTGGGTTCATGATGTCCAGGATTGGGCTCAGAGTGGTATGTCATTTTGTGTACATACAGTTTGTGTTAAATGTGCTTACCTAAACAAACCATGCACAGTCTACATTTTATTTCTTCAAGGATCAAAGGGTACAGGCTCCCTGCTAGATTTGCAGATGAAGATCGAGCACCTTCATGTGTCTGTCAAGCAGCAAACCCAACGCCTTAACAAGAAAACTGGTGATTTTTGTAATAGATTATGAGTATTCTTATAATGCATTACAACCGTGGGCTTCATAGAAAGTGTAACCATTTTTTATTGTTGAGGTCTTCCTGCTTTTTATTGTTCTTTTTCTCTTTCTCTCTGTGACTGGGTGGGGGGATGCATATTTTTCCCCAAGACACCTGCAAAGGGCGAAAGACAGTTCGGCGACGAATTAGAGAGGCTAAAATGAAACTGTCTACATTGCTGACGGAACATGATGCCATGGTGGAAGCAGCAGACAGAGTTGGACCAGTGGATGTCTTCAAAGACAATTATGTTTTCCCCTGGCAGCTACCTTGTGATGGTATGTTGTTCATTTGCTTATATTTTAGCTTTCTCTTCTGTTTTTTAGTGTGCTGCCAGCTAAGGTCATATAATAAAATGCAATATGTGACCTGTGTTTATTTGATATCAGGCACAGTTGGCATCCTCACCAAAAAGGGCATCTTTGACAAGGTGATGGCTGTAAGAAGGCTTGAGGAAGAGGAAGTGATTCTCCTGAAAGAGATGAGGCAGCACTGGAAGTCCCTCAGGCAAACGGAGTTGACTCTGCAGAGTGCCATTGTGGAGGAAGGTAGGAACAGTAGAGAGGTTACTTCAACTCATTCTTGCTTTATTTCTGGAATTGCTTTATTTTGGCCATATTCTATTGAATAATTTATAAACAACAACAAAATACTACCAATACTTTAAAATCAATCACGTGACTGAGCCAGTGTAAGGACTTAAGAATACTGTTGATGTGTTTTTCTTGGGTTCTTTGGTGGCTGCAGTTGTCAATCAGTTGTATAAAGTGTGATAGTAAAATAACTGATCTAGTCAAAAGGATTTACCAAGATTCGTTCAAAAGGTTAAGTCTGGTTTATTGTGAAAAGCATACGAGTGCAAGGACTTCCTGAAAACGCAACAAGGGTGGTTTATTCAGCGAAGTGCCCGTTTGGTCTTCTGCTGTGCCTTATATGCAGTCAAACCACAGGTAAGGTCCTTCCAGGATGTGATTGGCTACTGCATTGTACATCATATGAAATGGCAGGCGTGGCCAAGACTACAGACATGTGACATGAGAAAAAGGGCGGCAATTGGGGACAAAGGATGGTTATTCTGTTGTAGACAGATGGCCTCTCTGGAAGCCATTTTGTATGTTAGCACAGCTATGTGAATATTTGGGGGAGGAGATGAATTACAAGAGAAGTGAGAGGACAAAGGTTTAAGGTGTTTGGATGTAAATTCCTGAACAATCCCCCATTTGTGCCTGAACAGGTACACAAAAATAAAATATAAAATCCAAACACAAAGTGTAAACATTCAGCTATGCTATACATGTGGAAAGGAAATAATCTCTCCACTAGGTGGAGAAAAAAAAAAAAAAATATATATATATTTTTTAATTTTATTGTGAAATATTTAACAAAAAAATTAGATTATTTTCTTTCCACGTGCAAAATCACGCACCAAAACCCCTTGTTTCAGAAATATGACAGGAAACAAGGTAAAAAAGATGACATGATTATATACTATTTATAGTCTAAAAGTAGACAACCATTCACCAAAAAACCTTGATTTTAAAGTTTGAACAAGGCAAAAAGATGAAATGGTTACCAGTGTAAGAAGGGCAAAAAACCTCTTGGTCAATTTAGAGGAAAAACCCAAACTTATTTATCAACTCATGTTTCAACCATTGTAACTCTTGTAAACAAATATGATATTTTTTCAAGATAATTTCAAAGTTCATTCACTCTTGTGAATAATCGCATGTAATTTCCTCTGGATCATAGCTTCCATGTTTGCGTCTCTGAATGTTTAATGTAGGTTCCAGTGTGTGGTTAGAGGTGCAGTCATTGCTGTTGAGATTGTCCACGTTGTCATACCACAACCACGAGAAGGAGGTGACCGGCAAGGTCAGTCTCCGATTGCTCATCAGAGGAGAGGAGAGTGTGGCGGTGTCCGTCAAGGTCACTCTCCGATTGCTCATCAGAGAGGAGAGTGTGGTGGTGACCGTCAAGGTCACTCTCCGATTGCTCATCAGAGGAGAGGACAGTGTGGCGGTGACTGCTTTGCCCTTGAGATCTCTGGTTCGGCTGCATGGACCGTCCTCTCAGCTACTTTTGACAGCTATTCCACACAGGCCAGAATGTCCTGGTGCTGATTGTTCCATCTTTGACGGGTAGGTTCATCCCGCAACATCTACTTCTCTTCCATGTTTTTGGCCTGTTCTCAGGCTGCTCATCTGCTCCTGGTAGTCTCTTGTCTCCCCATTGGGCAGGTCTACATAGAGCGGTCAGCCAGCGAGCTCTCGGAAGGTGAGGAGAGAGTCCCTGTCCTGGTCCAGCAGGGTGAAGGTGCGCAGCCAGGGCGCCAGCAGCACGTCCAGGCTCTTGAACTGAACCCGGTCCACACGGTACTGCTCCACGTAGGGCCGGCCCGGGTCGTGCTGCTGGAGGGCCACCTCGGCGCTCCCGCTCCTCCAGTACAGGCTGATGAAGTGCTCCATCTGTGGATCCACAGATGAGAGAGACAACAGAGACAAAACAGAAGAGCAAAAGGAGAGTCCTCTGGTCTGGTTTCCCTGTTCCCCTCTTTGGTCAGGAACGGTTATCAGCAGTCTGTTGGAGATACTCAGAAACATGGTTAAGTGCAAGCTCCTGCTTTGGGGAAAAATTGTGTTATTCAGTCAGGAAAACTTAAACAGGGTGTCTGTTCAAGTGTCATTAGAGCCAGTCGGCTCGTCAGTCTATGTAGTTTGTCAGTGGGGAATCTAGCTTTTGTAATCTTGGATCTAGGCTCTGCAGTAGCCTACAGTGACATCAGGGGCAGTGTAAGAATGACTTTAACACGCCCAGTCCCCAGTCATGATCAAGGCAATTGGATTTGGCTCTAGAATTTCTCTCGCGATTTTATGAAATAAAATAAAATAAACACATTCTCGTCTCAACAAAATAACCCCCCCTAAGGGTAGAAACAAATTTCCTGAAGTCAGGATAAAACAGAGATGGGGGAAAAAAATTGCATCACTCAAATAAACTGACACTAAAATGAACTGGCTTCATTTACAATTAAAAAAACATCAATTATCAATTAATCAAAAAAATCCATCAAAGCTTCATTTGTATAGCTAAATATTGTATATCTAAAACTTCCCTCTTCTGCATTTGAGGACAGAGTATTGGGCACGCTTTGGACAAAATGGTCTCTTCCCTATGTCATACTTATCTGTCGCTCACGGTGAGTCGGTGACATGGCGTTGGCCCTGCATCCCACGAACTACAGGTCGCCCATCTGTAGAGAAACAGGCCGGTAACCTCCATCTCCACCTCCGGTCCTGTGTCGTCTCCTGGTTCGGCACTCACCCATCACTCCCGGAACGACAGTTGTCTGTAAAACACTCAGAAAAACACTCAGCCCCGATGAATGTGCCTCAAACTATAAACATGAGATATTTAACAAAAACATTAAACACATACAAATAACCAAATCATCACACAGCAACAAAGCAAATCGGGGCCCAGAGGTTACTAGCACATAGCCCCATCGAAAGAGAACAGCCCTCAGCGCTGTCTCATATCCTCTTTCCATGCTGGAGCAATCTTCAGACATCAAACCCCCCGGTGTCGCAGTCCTCTCTGACACCCAGAGAGCAATGTCCGTAGCAAGATGGTAAGCTCACCCCGTCTGAAACAGGGAGAACACTCCAGAAATGTCCAAGAATGACCCTCAAGTCATTCGTGACTCCACACAGTTCATAGCTTCATGCTGGCGAGGGGCTACTCCTTGGTAGCCCACACAATGCACTCCAGGAAAATCTGAAAACATCAACACAGAACTTCACAGAAACAGAACATCCTATAGAAATAGATTAAACCTAAATTACTACAAAACAGAACAATCTAACCAAGGAGACGTGTACACACACCTGAATCAAAAACACAGGTGAAATGTAGGCGACATCCTCAAGCTTTATCGAACAAGAACGCTTAAACAGAAATGACATATAATGCTAAACATCCAGTAACCTCATGTTCCTACATATATCAGAAAGAGATAGACAAGACAAACAACAGTTAACAGACAGACAACAGGTTCCAGGCAGTCCCCAGGAAGGCACGATCCAGGCTCCTCAAAGACCTGCCGCCCAGGGTCCATAGCACCTGAAAAATAACACTCAACACAGACTGGGGTCAATGGCAGAGGGGAAGGCCTAAAGCCAACTCCTCACAAACACATCATCATTATGTGAATGAAATTCATACAGTAGAATGCATAACCGAACAGCTTATGGCCATTCATTGACTATTGAAACATAAACTCCTGAATCAAAGCGAAAACCATAACCTAAACTCAAACACCTATTCAAAACCCTGTCAGACTTTTGAGTTCGCACCAATACCTAAAAGATCATCCTCAGAGACATTCTCAACAACTTAAGACTCAAAGGCTCTACATCTATTTCATCCTCCCACCATCATGCACAAACCTTACGTCCTCAGCTACATCTGCCTTCTCCTGTTTATTTACCTTAAAAAAATATGGCTCTATCTTGGCTAGTTAAAATCTCCCTTGTGGGTTGTTCAAGGGAACTCCAGCAGGTGGCGCTCGACCCCAAATCTGAGGCTCTTCCTTTTCATTCAGCTTGCGGTAACTGTGACACCGTTCAATCCAGTGGCCATACTGACCACAATGGAAGCATGAATCGTCTCTATCTTCACTTCGATTATACCTTTTTCCTCGCATAACCCTACCAGAACGCTTCCTATTGTTTCTCTGTCGCGACTGTGGTCGCTGTTGGTTCCACCTCGCACCAGCAGTTTGATTGTCCAGCTGTCGTAACTGAGCAGCTTGTAATCTGGCTGCACCTAGCTTCATTTCTTTCAACTCCCTCTTTTCAATGTGATCACTTAGACGCTCCGCATAGCGGAAATGATCAACAACTTCTTCGAGAGAAGTCGATTCCCAGGTGTGACACATCAACCTAACTTGGTCGGACAAAGAGGAGAGAGAGTTATTCATCAATTGTTGTTTCAAAATCTTTTTATAATCGGCGTTCGCTTTTTCCATTCCACTGTGTGTGGCGAAAACTGATTCTAGCCGTTCCCAAAATTTCTCGAACTGTTGATCGGAATTTTGTTTGCAATATGTGATACGGTCCCAATCCATCTTTTTAGGGAATCGAGTTTTGATTCTGTTCAACAGCGCAGTGTTTTGGTCGGCAAAATCGGCATGAGAAAAAGGCAACGTAATGTCAAACGGATCTTTCACATCGACCCATTTTAACCCAAGGCATTGTCTCATGATCATGGCGATTTCCTCTGCGTGAGGCTCATACATTCGAACTAAACTGTTAAAAAGATTTTCAAACTCGTCAATGTCTTTGGTTGGATCGGGCAAGGTTCTAGCTACATCACGTAGTTCATCAGAGCGCCAGGGTCTATAAACCGTAATCTCTGGAGTCCAGGCCGCATAACCAGCTGCATCATTTATTTGTGAAGGGCGAGGAACAGGGTTTGGGCAGCGTATCAGTGGCGCTTGTATTTGCGGTCCCTCCAGACTATCTCTAGCCATTTGCAGTTGTTCCAAATTAAACTTAGCCTCAGATATAGCTCTAGCCAATTCTTCCTTCCTGACCTGTTCTTGTTCGGACGAATACCTCGTAGAAAGGGGCGCGCTTAACTCGTATTGTAGAGGGGAGAGAGAAGGGGCGTGGCTAATGGCGGGAGCATGAAAAGGGGGAAGAACAGCCTGGTTGGGTGTGAGCACGGAGCAATGAGTCGAGGGGGACAGATCTAATTTTAAATCAGAGTTATTCTGCTGGGGGAATGGCGGAGAGACTGTCTGCTGAACCTCCTTATCTTTCCTTCCTGACCTAAAAAACCTCTCTCGTGCTACTCTCTCCCAAATCTTAAAAGCAGACCAGTCTATAGAATTAACAGGCTTTTCCCTTAACCTAGACATCTGAAACACCTCTAGCTGAGCCCGAATCTTAGCTAAAAATTTAACACTAAATGTCAGATGGGGATGTAAGAAATCGAAAATGCTTTAGCGCATAACGAAATCTCATCAGGGCTAGACAAATTGCAAGCTAGCAGTAGAATCCTGTTGCATATAGCATATGTGTCACAACCCATGCCTCTAACCCTGCCTCTCTGCCTGCCCCTAACCCTATCTCCGAGAACGAGTCCCCTGGCACCTCCCAGAGGGCGCAGAGGGAACTGCGGGCTCGTCGGCGTGAGCAGCTGCCGGTCATTCCGGTGATTGCACCCCATCCTGGCCAGCCACCACCTGCAGCCCATCAGCCCAGGAGGTTAAGAAGCCACTCCACACAGCATGCGGCGCCAGATCGTTGAATTCCCATGTGGTAACCTCACGGCTCTAGCTCCCTTTACCTTGCCTGTTTTTGACCTTGCCTGTTTTTGACCTTGCTACTGTAACCACCGTTTTTGTCCCCTGAGCTTTTTATTTACCTGTCTTGTTTTTGGTTTACCCTTCCAGGACTCCCGCCATTGCCTGAACCCAGCCTGCCTGACTACCCTGCCCGTCTACCAAACCCAGCCTGTCCGACTACCCTGCCTGTGTAACAAACCCAGCCTGTCCGACTACCCTGCCTGTGTAACAAACCCAGCCTGCCTGACTACCCTGCCCGTGTACCGTACCCTGCCTGGATTATTGACTATTCTCTGCCCAACCCTGGACTGTACCTTGAACCAATTAAACGCGCCATCTTGGCTTCTCCCCCTTATCCTGCCGTCGTGTCTGCTCTTGGGTTCACCTCCTGACCCGTAACAATATGTTAGTAGCCGGTGTTACAGGGACACCTAGTGGTGCTCCCAAAATGTTGCATGTAAGACCCGGATGTTGTATGTGGGCATGCGCGGGGAATTCAGTTTAATAAAAGCTATACTGAAACAAATCCCTAATAAACACGACGCAGCCTAAAACCCCAAAACAGCAATGAAAGGAAACCTTATAGTTAACTCACGGCGGGAAAGAATACAATTTCGAAAGAAACAAAGACACATTAAACCGCTAAATAACTCACCCAGTCAACTGGTCCTTTGTTCTCTGGCTCAATGGCGGATCACCGGGAGAGCGGAGTAGTAGTTGTTTTCCTGCGTCTCCCAGACAACCAGCTAGCCTACTGGAAATCTAGCAGTTACGATTTAACAGTGTACAAAATGTGAACAATACCTACCTGGATAATAGGCGCGCTTAACAAGCAATACAAGGCAAGAGCCGAAGCTCAAAAATGCAATCAAAAATCCCACTGAGCCGGCGAAAATAGCGCTAGACAAACACAAAGACAACACAACAACACGACAAAAACAGACACTCCGGAGATTAGCTGGTAATCGCACTCACTGCGAACTTCAACCCATTTGGAAATCGCACTCACTGCGAACTTCAACCCTGTGGGAATCGCACTATCTGCGAACTTCAACCCTGTGGGAATCGCACTATCTGCGAACTTCAACAATTTGGAAATCACACTCACTGCGAACTTCAACAGGTTCCCTTCTGTGCTAATTCTGGAACATCGAACTAAAGCAACCCAAAACGTTATCCTAGAAGTGCACTCTCACTTCTTAACTACAGCCGAGCCGACAAACAATCTAAACTGTAGTCTACATCAACTGTAAGAGAGCGAGTCCCAAACCCAAAATTACACCTCTTCTGAAGAGAACCCGGTAGCCTAAACAAGGACGAAGTCAGAGAACAATGCAATATCACCAATCCTAAACTGCCACTGTTAAAAACAACGCCTTTCGCCACCACCTTCCCCGGGGAGTTTTGCTTTCAACAATACGCCAGACCCACACAATCCGAAACTAAAACAAGGCAAATACAACTCAGAACCATAAGAGGGTCCGTTTAAACGTACCTGTGAGCTTCAAGAATCCAGTGGAAGAACTGAGGAAATAATCTCGGCGTGCGCTCTGGCGCAAGAGAGAAGATTGACTTTCCAACGCCCACTATAATGGACCGACACGTCTGTCTATACCAGTTCATCCACTGGAATCCCGAAGCAACTCGCAGGCAGTCCTCCCATTTTCATCCGCGTCGCCAACTGTGATAGTATAATAACTGATCTAGTCAAAAGGATTTACCAAGATTCGTTCAAAAGGTTAAGTCTGGTTTATTGTGAAAAGCATACCAGCGCAAGGACTTCCTGAAAACGCAACAAGGGTGGTTTATTCAGCGAAGTGCCCGTTTGGTCTTCTGCTGTGCCTTATATGCAGTCAAACCACAGGTAAGGTCCTTCCAGGATGTGATTGGCTACTGCATTGTACATCATATGAAATGGCAGGCGTGGCCAAGAGTACAGACATGTGACATGAGAAAAAGGGCGGCAATTGGGGACAAAGGATGGTTATTCTGTTGTAGACAGATGGCCTCTCTGGAAGCCATTTTGTATGTTAGCACAGCTATGTGAATATTTGGGGGAGGTGATGAATTACAAGAGAAGTGAGAGGACAAAGGTTTAAGGTGTTTGGATGTAAATTCCTGAACAAAAGGCATGTCAGACAGCTATGACAGTACTCAAGCCTTCCGGATACAAAATAATTAGTTCTTTTAAATCCTTATGCATAAAGCCTCTGAGTTTGGCTATGCTATGGAGATGATTTCACTTAAACTGTCATGTGAAAAGCATGGAGAAATGCATGACTGACCCTGTGTTGTGTGTGTCCTAAAGGCTCAGACTCAGGTCTGCACTGTGTATTGAGTCGGAAGCTTAACACACTGCAGATGCAGTTAAAGGGTGTCAGAGAGGCATACCTCCAGATCTTCCAGACTCCTAGGGCGCATGCAGAACCACCAATGGAGCTTGATGATGATGATGATGATGATGGAGGGGTGTATGAGAGCAGTTCCGATGATGAGAATGTGTAACTGCATGACAATGGAAAAGGTATGGTCATATTTAAAAAAAAGGAGATATCTAACTACTTAATTCATCCCATACTTCATCTTTAATTACATTTTTTAATTTTGTTTTCTGTCAACAAAACTAGGGGCCACTTGGATGCAGTCCATCAGCTTGTTACTTTATTATTATTTTTTTTCTTTTATATTAAGTCCGGGGAGATACCCCCACCTGAGTACCTGAAAGCCGTGGACATACCCACATTGCTGCCAGCGTCCCAAGCAGGAATCAAAGCCAGGGCCTTCTTGCTGTGAGGCAACTGTCACTTCTGAGTCACTCCTCTCAGGAACATGTGGGACTCTTACCTGATGGGCCCCATCCCCCTCATTGCCCTGCGTTTTTGCTACCAAAAACCCCTGCAGTGAGGATCCCCTGTCACAAGGATAGGGTGTACAGCATCTCCGTCAACGGCTCACCCATCACCGGGGGCACAATCATCAAAGTCCCTACGGGGAACGGAGAGAGCCTCCAGCTGCTGGCCAGTCAGATGGACGCGGTGGACCTGGGACAGCTGGATGAGACGGCTATTCAGAGCGTCCGTCTACTGCAGAACCGTCTCACCTCCCTGTGTGGACCCTCTGTGTGACCCCCCCCCCTCCCATTCCACTGCCTGTCATATAACCATTCATTCACAATTGAATCAACAAATAAATCACAATTGTAAATGAAACTGTTTCTCCGTGCCACCCTAATTATGGTAATAGACTGACATGTTGGCTAATGCACAAAGAGTTAAATAAGCAGAAGAGCTAAGTTCTTAAGTTCATCATCACTGCTAGTTGACAACCATGAAGGGGTTACATATACAGTAGAAGACAAGAAGAAGACAAGAATAATCTTGTTGTCCAAGTGACAATAGTTTATTTCAATGAATGTTGTCCTACTTTAAGTACTTACTGTTTGAGCTGTTTTAATTCAGAGGCAATTAGTCTCACATGATTAGCATTGCTTAGCATCCATTGCTCCTCATGCATGAGGTAGCATCTAGGCAGCTGGTGACATTTTTGTGCATGGATGTCACATGCAAGTTTGTGCCATACTTGTATGAGTCTGTGAGTGTGTGTGTGAGTCTGTCCACATCTGAAAGCCTTTTCCGAAGAAGACACAGGAACCCACCATGCCCCCCTTCGGTTGGACTGCCTAGAATGGGAAATAACATGAAAAGGAGGCATGTGACAGTTAGAAATCCATTAATTCTTCATTTTATAACAAGACCCAAGCTAGATAGGTGCCATACTGTTCTGCCATCCCAGGATTGCAATTCATTAAGACCTGGCAACTCCATTGTGTTGTCCCATGCTCTTACCATGGTTTTCTCCAGAGGACACTTGTTAAATGAGCTGGTGCTGTCAGCCAGCCCTTTCAGATAGGTGCAGTGCTGTCTCGACCTGTGCTGCAGATTGGCATGAGGCCCATGATGATGACGTTGAAGGCTGTTCATCTGTAGCTGCAACAGTTGATGCCAGAATCTCTTGCAGTTTCAGCATCTCACTGTCTGAAAGAGGGACATTATAAAATAGACATGTACCCAATAAAGACTTGTTAGTGATTCTACACTGGAAGGATTACACTCCTGTCATGTCATGCTGTAATTTGCTTCATTACAATAAGTCATCATCTTACCAAGCAAGTCTTCCTTCCAAGTTGACCTCTAGTCAGGGTTCAAAGGTCAGCTGAGGATCATCAGAGTCTATTGTATACGCTCAGACCTTTCCAACGATGTCTTCGGATTTGTTCTACTACAAAAGGAACAGAATCTGCTAACCCTAACCCTAGTATGGACTGTACACTAAAATCTGCCTTTTTTCCAAGATGGTAAGGGTGACAGGGCTGACATTGCAGGACAGTTATGTCATTAGATAGTGTAACAAGTGTACTAAGTTTCAGCCGTCTAGCTGCATCTTTTCCAGATTTCCACTTTTCAGCTCAAGGTCTTCTTGCAGGCCAAGTCTCTGAGAGCAGCTTTTGAGAAAGTTTGACCTTTTCGGAAAAATCAGTCAAATGTAGTCCAATCACCACCAAACTCTGGAATCTGATACCAGACCCATACAAGAGCCAACAACCCAGCCCTTGGACCCCTGCGACCGTTTGAGGCCGTACGGGAGGGGTTTAAAGGTAGTTTACAGCCCCTATTAAAATGAATGGGAAATTGTTAAGGCTTATATTTCCAAAGTGCTTTGGAGGAATTGGCTCATGGTTTAACTGAATTATACTCTTATCATAAGGGATAAGTCCACCAAGCTGCAGCATCCTACACCCAAGCATCTCAGATATAAAGCCTGGTAAACCTTCCATGTGCAGTGTATTTCGGATGCATTTTCTTCTTGTGAAACAGAACTTCAAGGAGGCCAAAATCGTCGAATCATCAATTTATTGAGCACGCCTAACAGGGTCAAATCTTCGGCAATACTAAGGTTCTTTCACGAGGTGGACAGCTTATATGTCCTGGCTTCAGGCCAGGTCTCACATGTCAAACAAGTTTGCATACAAGGGATATAAACATGGTCACAAATGGTTCAACTAAGTTCTGAATGGTCAAGGTGTCAACTGGTCTTTGTATCAGCTGAGCTCTTGCCCCCCTTCCTCGGACAATGGGGCTACTTGGTCCTTCCTGGGATCACGTTACAACTGTAGGCTAACTGACTTCTTCTTCAGAGGTGTTATCTTTATTGACTCAGGGACAAAGGAATGTTTACTTTAGGACAGAATATATGTTGTCACTAACCTGTTAAACTACTTATAATAACACAGTTCTACCTAAAGTGAAGTTTATTCATTATTCTTAATAAAATGATTACTACATGAGAGTAATACAAATGTATTTATGTAATACAGTATAGTACAGTATAGTACAGTATAAAAATATACTACATATCCCCCCTTCGAGGCGTCTTAACGCCTCGACACAAAACACTAAACATAACAAACAATCCCCAAAACACATACAAATAACCAAATCATCGCACAGCAGCAAAGCAAATCGGGGGCCAGAGGTTACTAGCACATAGCCCCATCGAAAGAGAACAGCCCTCAGCGCTGTCTCATATCCTCTTCCCATGCTGGAGCAATCTTCAGACATCAAACCCCCAGGTGACTTCTTTGACACCCAGAGAACAATGTCCGTAGCAAGATGGTAAGCTCACCCCGTCACAAACAGGGAGAACACTCCAGGAATGTCCAAGAATGACCCTCAAGTCATTCGTGACTCCACACAGTTCATAGCTTCATGCTGGCGAGGGACAACCACTCCTTGGTAGCCCACACAACGCATTCCAGGAAAGTCTGAAAACATCAACACAAAACTACACAGAAAACAAAACATCCTAACCAAGGAGACGTGTACACACACCTGAATCAGAAACACAGGTGAAATGTAGGCGACATCCTCAAGCTTGATTGAACAAGAAACCCTGAACAGAAATAACATATAATGCTAAACATCAAGTAACCTCATGTTCCTACATATATCAGAAAGAGATAGAAAAGACAAACAATAGGTTAACAGACAAACAACAGGTTTCAGGCAGTCCCCAGGAAGGCACATCCAGGCTCCTCAAAGACCTGCCTTGCCCAGGGTCCATAGCACCTGAAATATAACACTCAACACAGACTGGGGTCAATAGCAGAGGGGAAGGCCTAAAGCCAACTCCTCCCAAAAACATCATAATGTGAATGAAATTCATACAGTACAATGCATAAACGAACAGCTTATGTCCATTCATTGACTATTGAAACATAAACTCCTAAATCAAAGTGAGACACATAACCTAAACTCAAACATCTATTCAAAACCTGTCAGACTTTTGAGTTCGCACCAATACCTAAAATATCATCCTCAACATCGCTCATTCTCAACATCGCTCTTAAGACTCAAAGGCTCTACATCTATTTCATCATAGTCTCTAAAAACCTTCAGCTGGTGATGTCATAATAATCCGTCCAGCTTAACTTGTCGCTATCCGTTAAACCATAACTCGTCAATATCAGAGAAAGAACTAGAGCAATCCTAAAAATCAAAGTTTTCCATATACCAGACTGTAACCAACTTCATCAAGAATCCAAACCGTTTGAATTGACTAAACAGCTTTGTAAACCAATTATCTGAACAGATGTTATATGAAACCATAACTGAATACTCCTACTATTATACATTCCTGTAATAAACTGAACATTCATCACTCTTTCAATATTTCGCATCATACATTCTTTCTAAACAGGAAGACAATAACTAAACATCAAAACATCAATAACCATACAACACACATTACTTTTTGTTTTTGTTTTTCTGAACAAAAAGATGGTTCATACTCCAGAGTCTATATTCAACTAACTTGCTTCTATAATAATCTTCTGGAGACAAGTGTTCCTCCAAAATGTCACAGATGTAATAGAAATATTCCTTATCACTTCAACTTCAGTAATGAACTCAGGCTCAGAGGTGACAACGTAGGTTATCACCGTTATCACTCTTCTCAAAAATTGATTCTGGAAACGTAAGAGATACTTGTTGTGTTATAGATCGCTGACGCCACTTAATTAGTTCATGTTCTCCATGTCTCCATTCCAGACATCTTCCGTCAACACTCTTGTAGTGGTTTGTACTGTGGGGTTCAACTCTCTGTTCTTCTGCACCGTCAAGGTTATGATTGTCACTGTCACTAATTTCTTGTTGTTTACTTTCTTCATGCACCTGTAGACTCCTGCATCACTGTCCATCAGACGTTGTATTTCCACAGCACAGATCCCTCCTTGACCTTCAAGTCATGTTCACTTCCTGCTTGACTTCTCCTTTCCTTCAACTGCACACGTCGATCTGGGGGACTGTCATCATCATCAGTCCCACTCTGTTCTTGATCCTCTTGATGTTAATAGGCGCTGTGCCTATACAGTCACAATAGTAAGACTACTCCTCTACTCAGCTTCAATGGAGTTCAGCTGTCTTTTCTTCCGGCTACGAATAGCCATTTCCCGCTTTCAACTTTGCTCTCCATTCATCTTCTTTCTGTGATTGATCTTGATGACTCATCCAAACAGGGGTAGACAGACCAGAATTCCTCCTTAATCTCTAGATTTTCCCATTGCACCTCCTGACAGTGAAGACACACCTGTGCACTAGGTGACATAGTCCTCCTGCCATCGGGTTTTTCCTTCTTCTTCCTGGCTGGTCTTAACCCTCTAGGTTGAGCTTGTAACTCATCATCCTCTGATGACATGACTCTTGACATTGCTTGGAGCTGATGACATCTGTCCAATGACATGCTCGAATTCCTCTTCACCTCCCCCCTTATTTTTATTTTTTTAATTTCTCGAATTGGTTTTGAATTCTTCAGAATGAATAATAAGCCTTTTCCACACCTCTCCATGTCTGAGGCTGTTGGAAAACGGAACGGGAGTGAAGATTGCATCATTGGTTGTTGTTGTTATTGAATCTGTGATTGTTCATTCTGCAAAACAACTTGTTTCTTCTCCATTACTTTCCATTTTTCCATCCAATATCTGACTTTGTGAGAGTTTCTTCTTCAGCTCAGCATCTTGTTCCTTCAACTACTTTCTAATTCCCTTCAACTACTTCCTAATTACCTTCAATTCTACTTCCTAATTTCCTTAAATTCTACTTCCACTGGTACATCCTTGGTCCACGTTGTATCATCTTCATTCGAGTCAGACTCCTCATTCACTTCTTCACTACTACTACTAGTCTGTTTCATTAGCAACGCCTCCTTTCTTTCTATTCAGCACATGCCATAATCCTTCTAATACTTTCATCATATCCTCCAATATTCACTCCTTCATCTTCAGAAGAGTCACTGTCGCTTCCACACTTTCCCTTTTTGTTTATCTTCTTCTTCTTCTTTTCAGCTGGTGTCAGAGACTGAGCTAACTTCCTGGTTTTGCACTTCACATCAGGATGGGTAGTGATGGTCGTTCTGGCATTTCCCATCTGTATAATGTCGTCATTATCATCTTTGATGACATATCTTCCCTCAACGTTTAGCACAAGTAACTGTGTATAAGCCATATTAGATTCCCTCTTGATGTCATAAGGATGCGAAGTCAAAACTAAATTCATGTGGGAGAACAGAGCATCAATTTCACTCAACATCTTGTCCGTCATGCTGTTGACTTCCTTTATTTCGATTTGAGCTATGATTATTACTTCCAATGCTGTTTTCTGTGTCCGTCCCACTTTACTGAACAGCGTCAAGACTGTTTAAAATCCTCATAACTTGATAAACTGTTAACAATTCAAACTATCAATAAACCTTTTAAGAATCTAACACTATAAAAATGAAACTTTATCAATTATGTAATTAATAAAGAAATGAACACTCAATCACTCACGGACATGGGACTCTTCTTGCTCTGACTAAACTTCCTATCCAATTCTAATCTTGCTCAACTCAACCCTAGTCTTCAGCACAGGGAGCGATCGGTCCCATTTAAGCACTTTGAATTAAAAACCACAAGGCTTGATTTGACACAAGCTTAGGGTATTGTGCACCAGAGGACAATCCCCTCATTAATCGCTGTATGCCAGAAAATAATAAATTAAAATAAAAAAGATTTTGACGTAGACATCGAAATGTCCACACCACTTTGCCTGTCAGCAAGTTGAGTCCTACTGTCCGTCCACTCACAATCCTTTCACACCATACACACACAATATGCAAGCGTAATATATGTATGTACGTCTATACCGCTCTACTAAAGCAAACCCATAAACTGATGTTTATTCTATCAAAAACCAAGACACCTCTAAACCAGATATCAAACATACCACCAATCACTCAAGAACCAAGGCTCAACACCAAACCATCTACATCCATTTAACAATTAAACACCGTCAAAACCACTTATATCCAGTATCAAGTAGAATAATAAAAAGTTGAATAACTATAAATAATTAATCAAGTAATCAATAAAATAGTGAAGAATTAATCAAGTAATGAACTAACCATCAAATCAAGTAACCAAACCAATCAATCACCTCATCATAAAACACCAAGCCTCAAATTCATATCAACCACTCAAAACAATTAAATCAGGTGATCAGTCTAGTTCAATTAATGAGCATTAATCAGCAATTCAGGCTTACTTTTCAGTACAGGCGATGGATGGTTTTTGCAAAGAAGTCCCTCTAAGATAGATGGATGGATGGATGGTCTGAGATTGGTGACTGGTAAGGACAAAAACTATTCCGGATATAACTGCAAACAGATTTACTCAAAGGGAAAGAACAATTAATCACAAAGCAATGATAATTAAAAATATATTTGCTATCACAACCCATTATTCTAAAAATCAAAAGACTGTCATGTATGATAGTAAACACTAGATGGCAGCACTAGACAACCTAATATATTATACCTGCGATATACTTATAACAACTACTAGTGGGCGACATTGGACAACAGAGGTGAGAAGGATGAAAGATTTCTTCATATCCCTAAAGTATGGCTAACGCTACACCATTCTCAATTTATGAAGATTGAAGAAGGGTTTCATTAATAAAAGTTTATGATTGACTAGTGGATTGCTGCTAGGGTTTGAGTGCTGAGTAACCGATGTCTCGATCAGTGTCCACCTGGCCCAGGTTCAGCATCCACTTATGAATTTATTAATTAATAATTCTAATCTAATCCAGTCGTCCCATACACCGCACGACCCACTGGATGATCTTTCCCTAATTTCTAAAGACAGGAAAGAGAGAGAAAGGAATGAGAAAGAGAGAGAGAGAGAAAGATAGAGAGAGAAAGACAGATAGTGAGAGAGACACAATTGGGTGACTTCACACTGTCCTACAAAACACAGCACAACCCCCCTTAATAGGCCAGTGAATGCATATCACTGACCCCCCTCTTACAGCTGTTATATAGGGCTGAGGAATTTACAACTCAGGGCGAACAGCCTCACCAACAAATACCAACAAATAGTATTTACATTAACTCAACTTTCAAACATACAATGGATCCAACAAACACAAAACATTTAAGAGTTATTCAAGACAAAAACACAACCACATAACCTCTCCTTTCACACCAATACAGCTCAAAGATACAATGAATCCAATAAACAAATACAAAGCTTTACTCAAGACAAAAACTCAACCACACAACCTCTCCTTTCACACCAATACAGCCCATGTGGCTCCACACACGAATAATCAAAGACTACTCGTGCACAACCACTTTCACACGCACAGGAGAGAGAGAACAAAAGAGTCCCTCCTCACACATTCAGTAAGGTTTCTGTGATTTATAGGAAAAATAGGAAATATTAACAGATAATATTCACATTGGACTAATCTCAAATATGCAGTGAACCCAATTAAACAAATACAAGAAACGCAAAGAACTTAGGATGCAACAAAGCCACAAACATATAGGCCACACGCCAACACGTGGGTTTCACACAAAGGGACAGGCCTCAGCAAGAGGTCACAATCACTCACACACACACGGGAGAAACAAGAGGCTAGCCTACACACACACAGAGCTCACAAACATAGACCTACACCAAAACTTAATACTCTAATGCGCAAACTAATACTAAGCTACTATTACCGGTCTCTTCTTAACTTTTACTTCACTTCTTTACTTTTACTAATCTTTGACTTCTTTACTTTTTACTTCTTTACTTTTTACTTCTTTACTTTTTACTTCTTTACTTTTTAAGGGGAGACACGGTAGGTGAAAACATCGTTTTTCAACGCCCTGGTCAAATGTGAGATTTTGTGCTAGTTTGCTTCCATAACATGTCTTCTTTCATACTAGTGGAAATAAAACATCAAAAATACGCATTTAGATGTTTATTTTACTTCATTTAGTCTGTTTGCGTCTGTAGATTCTTCCTAAAATCACCAAAAGTTAGCCTTTTTTCTGAACTTCTCGCAGCGTTTCTTTCGTCTGGATCCCGTCATCTGGGGTATCTTTAGAAAGCTCTGGCTCTCTAGCACACTATTATCGCAACCAAACCTGTTAGTTTCATTTGTATTAGCAACCAATCGTTGAAATACAAAGGCGGGTTTGATGCTAACCGTGAAATCTCATTGGCTGTTGTTGATTTCTGAGAACGTGATTGGTTCAGCGCGTCATGTGACACGTTTCCACTTCCTTATATCTAATCCAAACAATTCCGTCTGTAAAGCGTTCTAAACGTAATAAGCAACAACGACAACAGTGTTTGCCCGCAAGGTTGAACCGAAAACAAGAGAAACTAAATGGAAAGGTTTACATTTATGAGATATAAAGTGCCTATTCGCGCAAGTTGTCATTAGCAGGTGCTAGCATGTCCAGTGAGCAGCAGGGAGATGAGGCTAGCGTTAGCATGTCCAGTGAGCAGCAGAGAGATGCGGCGCGTTTGAATGAGCTGATAACTGGGTTGATTTGTCCTAATTGTGCAGGGACTGGTCTTAAAATTAACATAGATCCTCAGAATAGTGGGTTCTGTAGTACTTTGCTCTTAGAGTGCAGTCTTTGTGAGAAATGGCTATCGCAAAAGTGTCTACACATCGACTCGGCTTCATGATACAACTAGGAATGATGTTGCATTTGATATCAATGTGAGGATGGTCCTCTTAGCGCACGAGTTAGGGTTGGGGTATGCAGCTCTCCAAAAGATTAGTAAAGTGTTAGGGATCCCAGGGCTTCATCTGAAAACGTATCAGAAACATGACAAGAGGGTGACAGGTAGACTATTGAAACATGTTCCCTCTCTCTCTCTCTCTCTCTCTCTAGCCAATATCAGAAGCCTATACATATACACAGTAGTCTCCCTCTCTCTACCTGTGGCATTTCTACATGCATCCATAAACTGACCAAATAAACTGATTTAATTTCAGTTGCTGAAATAGAGAGAGGTCTGGAGTCCTTGCACAGAAGCAGAGAGCAGATTAGGCAGGCATATGCAGATGTGGACCCAGAGGTAGGTAAGCTGACTGCCAATAAATACAAAATGTTACAAAATTATTACAGTTATTGAGAATTATTACAATAATTCTCAACCAGCGTTCAGTGGACAACATGAAGGCGGCAATATGGGGTAGTCTGCTTCACTGATGACAACCCCATGCGCACCAGGAACATATTGTGGTTTTAGGACAGTTTTGTTGACTGCAGCTGAGTGGGTTCTACAGACCAGCTGCTTAGAACAGTTTTGTGAACTCCAGCTGAGTGGGTTCTACAAACTAGCTGCCTAGAACAGTTTTGTGGATAGCTAGTGTGGTGCCATCTGAGGAGTGACTCTGTAGACCTATGACGGCGTAGCTTGATGTCTCCTATGGTGTTGCTTTTGACGATGGTTATATCACTTGTTTGTTGGCAATCTATATTTAGCTTCTATTGGTGTTTACCCTGCATTGTTTACCACATTTTGTCCTGTGTATTTATGAATCAGCTTACTCTTCATGTTCATTCATTCATTCATTCATGTTTTCTCCATGTAAAACGCTTAAAAAAACACAAAAAGCTAGATAATCTGTTTTCTCATGCATGTCCTCGTCAAATGTGTCTATCTTTGTCCATGATCTGTTTAACAAAATAATACAAGCTTTCTAAAAGGGAATGTTCTCTTCCCTACTAACATTGTCTCGTCTCTAGTCTCGTCTTACTACCATCCCACTTGTGGGCTGTGCCTTGACGTGGTGAGTGGGCTTCCAACTAAACAGGTCTTACTTCTCTATACAAAATGTCTACTCCTGGACTATTTTGAATCCACAACATGCTGTGTTATTCAGTTTTCAGTTTCTATGTGTTTTCAGATGTTGTGTAATGTTGTTACTAATGATGTGATTGGATATTGTGTTTGTAAATATTGGTTTACAATGCAAATGTATGGTTTTTTACAATACAAATTTTCAAAGCCCGTTTTCTCAAAATGAGTTATTTCTCATCTTAGGGACATCAAAACCACCACTTGAGTAGCACCTACATACACCTAACTTTCCAGTTTTGTTCCAATCCATATTCTGAGAGTTTGTCCAAGGGGGATTTTTTAAATTTCATTCATAGCCTGATTTATATAACAGTTTATCCCTAAAACATGGTGAAAATTGGTCTTTTTATGACTGTTGACAGTATTTTCTAATTTCTGAAGTGAAGAAAAGAGATATCAAAAATCCCCCTTGGACAAAGTTTGAATAGGGATATGTGAACAAAATGAAACAAGAATTTTGAATCTGGCTTGAACCAGTTAAAAAAAAAAAATTCCCGAATTTATGCAAATTTGCGCATATTTAGCGCATACAATGCATAATTTGCATATTTATCCATAAGATTTCAGAAAACTTGTAATACAAAAAAGATGCTCCTTAATGTACCTAACAAACTGGGCGAGTTTGATGGTGATACCTATTAAGGATTTTTTTTTTCCTATTCACCTGGGGTGTCTCCCCTTAAATAGGCCTATATCGCTTTTTATAGAAAGATGCATCTTCTCTGTAGCGTCCTTCCCTCGGATTTTGTTATAGAAAGAACCACTCACTTCTACGGGTTCCTTCTGTCATTCATTGTTTTATAGAAAATAACTTATCGTCATCTATTCATGTCCCCTTCTCTCGGATTTTGTTAGAGAAAGGATCACTCAACTCTACGGATCCCTTCTATCTTAATTAAACAATTGAATCTCTTCTCCTTATTTATCGGATGTTCTTTATAGCAACAGCAATTTTTCCTGTCAAGACAATTAAGTTCTATAACTCACAGAACACCAGCTCGTCGCTTCCCAACTCGTGGTCTGAACTCTCCAGGCGTCCCCAGATGAGCAGAACTTCGGTTGTGAATCTGTCGAAAACATGCAACAATCTCCATCGTCTTGACTTTGCTGTTTTTTGCTATCCCATCCCCGTCGCCAAAAATGCAGTGTATTTCGGATGCATCTTCTTCTTGTGAAACAGAACTTCAAGGAGGCCAAAATCGTCGAATCATCAATTTATTGAGCACGCCTAACAGGGTCAAATCTTTGGCAATACTAAGGTTCTTTCACGAGGTGGCCAGCTTATATGTCCTGGCTTCAGGCCAGGTCTCACATGGCAAACAAATTTGCATACAAGGGATATAAACATGGTCACAAATGGTTCAACTAAGTTCTGAATGGTCAAGGTGTCAACTGGTCTTTGTATCAGCTGAGCTCTTGCCCCCCTTCCTCGGACAATGGGGCTGCTTGGTCCTTCTTGGGATCATGTTACAACTGTAGGCTAACTGACTTCTTCTTCAGAGGTTTTATCTTTATTGACTCAGGGACAAAGGAATGTATACTTTAGGACAGAACATATGTTGTCATTAACCTGTTAAACTACTTATAATAACACAGTTCTACCTAAAGTTAAGTTTATTCATTATTATTAATAAAATGATTACTAAATGAGAGTAATACAAATGTATTTATGTAATACAGTATAGTATAGTATAAAAATATACTACACATGTTAAGTCAATGGGACAAAATAGTTCAAAGAATAGACATCCAGTACAGGTCTGATTGGTTTTATTTTCACACTGTACATGTTCTACCAACTTTATATAAAACAATGAACCAAGTTTAATCATATTTTAAAGCATTTTTGGGGTCAGACTGTCCAGAAAGATAAGTAGCCTAGGCCTCTAGGCCATGTTAAATTCATGCAAGGGGGTGAGGGGGTAGTTAGCAGAATTATCACTTCAACACCATCGTGTCAAGTTTGCTGCGCTTGCCAGCTCTCCCAAAGTGTATTGTTTTATCCAGTTTTCTTCACTTGTATACCATATCTCCGCGTTTAAAATTGCGCACTAACATTGGCGGTACCCAATAATTTGATTTTTTGGATCCGACGCTTGGACATCGAGCCCCAAGTCTAGATCAAACAGCTACGTTGCTGCAGCTAGCCGCGGCTAGCCAGCCCTAGCCAGCTCCTGACTGGGATAGCCCATTAGCCAACAGGGGACAGCCGTCCCCTGCCTTTCCAGTAACAACCCAACACACCGGAGGCCTTGCCCTGCTCCCAGTAGATCGCGTGAGTATTAACAGCACTACTAGGTAAGTAGCCCCCACTCTCCCGGCTAGCACTGCTAGGTAAGCAGCCCCCACTCCCCCTGCTAGCACGGCTAAGTAAGTAGCCCTACTCCCTCTCCCCGCTAGCATCAGAGGTTCATTGCTATTTTCCAGTTTTATCCACCTGCATACCATACCTCCGTGATCAAAGTCGCGCATAAACATTTGTGGTACCTGAGAGTCCGACGTCTGGATCTCGAGGTCTGTTGTCTTTGGTTTTCGTTTGTTCTACAGTTTGCTGAGCGGGATTTACAAGCCAGCAGCTGAGCCTTGCTTTTAGCAAGTAGACTAAGGTTGTTGTCCTCTGGTTTTCGTTCGTTTTACAGTTTGCTGAGCGGGATTTACAAGCCAGCAGCTGAGCCTTGCTTTTAGCAAGTAGACTAAGTTTGTTGTCTTCTGGTTTCCGTTTGTTTACAGTTTGCTGAGCGGGATTTACAAGCCAGCAGCTGAGCCTTGCTTTTAGCAAGTAGACTAAGTTTGTTGTCTTCTGGTTTCGTTTGTTTAGTTTGCTGAGCGGGATTTACAAGCCAGCAGCTGAACCTTGCTTTTAGCAAGTAGATTGGGTTGGTTGTCCTCTGGTTCTCGTTTGTCTTATAGCTTGCTGAGCGTTGTTTTGCTCAAGCCAGCAGCTGAGCCCTGCTTTTAGCAAATAGATTGGTGGTTTTATCCTCTTATTTTAATTCCGCAATTATTTTAACGAGTCTTGCGATGGCTCCACACCCTACCGCCCCTAACTGCTCGGGTTGCCTCCAGCGTAGCCAAATAATCTCAGAGTTGGAAGGTAGGATCTCTACTCTACACTCTATACATCAAGCCGAACATTTCCTGGACTCACTGCAACCCGACCCAGATGTCGGCGTCCAGCCTCCCACTGCTCCACCGTCGGCGGCATCCGGGGGTGGGGATGTGGATTTTGGTTTCCACCTGAGTGAGGAATCCTGGCCCAGACTCTGAGCCAGACCCAAGCATTTAAGCTCCACTCCTTGGACCACTGTTAGGAGGAAACGAGGAAGGGAAACCTCCAGGGTCCTCTCCCAACCCTCCGACGACGACACCCTCCAGCTGAGGAATAGCTTTGCTCCACTGGCCGAGCCTGTATCCAAGAGGTCCAAGGATACTAGCAGCATCAGCTCCTCGGTCTGGCTCCCTGCTGCTGGGGCTCATTTCACATCCCGCCCTACTCAGTACCATACCCATACTCCGCAGCCCACCCACACCTCTCTGGTTGGTGAGCGGCAAAATAGCCAGGCTAATCAGCCTGCTCCCCGGCCTGAGCATAGCCCAGTCCACCGAGGGGCCCACCCTCTACCACTTGGCCTTCAGATGTGAGGCAGCAAAGGAGGTCCCCTAAGCCCAGTGGGCCCGCCACTGATCCCGCCCCCCCATCTGTGCTCGTCATCGGATCATCCATGGTGCGCCATGTAGTGGTCCCGAAAGCCCGGACCTGCTGCTTTCCAGGAGCTAAGGTCTCGGACATCAGGACTGTTGTCCCATCACTCCTCGCAGATTATCCCCTGGCCTCATCCATCATCATCCATGTCGGAACAAATGACATCAAGCTCCAGCAGTCTGAGCGGCTGAAGGAGGATTTCAAGGCCCTGATCTCCACTGCTCAGGCGTCAGGAAAGACCTGCATCATCTCTGGCCCGTTCTCCTCTCCCCGGTATGGTGATGCCAAATATAGTAGGATCTGTCAGCTCCACATCTGGCTGAAAGGCTACTGCTGCCAGTTGAAGCTTCCCTTCATAGATAATTTCACCACTTTCTTGAACCGCTCGGACCTCTTCGCCAGGGACGGCCTTCATCCTAGCAGGTCAGGTGCCCGTCTGCTCAGTATGAATATGGACCTGACGCTGAGATCTTCCAGCATCTGATGTGGGGTTAGCCCGACCCGTCTCAACCACCCTACTGCCAAACATAAACCTCCTGTACCCGCGGGTCGGGCTACACCAGCTCCATCTCACCAGCGCCCCATCACCATAGACCTTGATTCCCTGCCCCTCACTGAGACCTGGCATAGCGACGTTTATATTTCTATAAACGAATTCTGCTCACCTGAATATGCCATTCAGCAAATTATCTCCCACCGCACCCCTACTACCATAATGAAACAGTCAGGTGGATCTAATATGAAAAACCTGATATCCGTTCCAGTGAATATACCATCCAGGCCTACTAGTCAGGCGAGCCAGCCCTTTTCTCCGGAAGCTATTTCAATGGCGATTCTGAATGTCAGGTCCCTACCAAGCAAAACTTTTCTCATTAATGATCTTATATGTGAACGTAAATTAGACTGTATGTTCCTAACTGAAACCTGGCTAAATATAAATGGACCAGCAGCCCTCATTGAAGCCTCTCCTCCTAACTACAGCTTTTTTCAATCTATCAGAAGTGGGAAAAAAAGGTGGAGGAACAGCCACCATAGCTACAGATGCCCTCAGCTGCAGGACCATCTCCTTTGATGATTTCGCCTCTTTTGAATACCACGCTTTTGTTCTAAAATGCCAGCCCCCAGTTCTGGCAGTAACCGTGTATAGGCCTCCCAAACAATGCCCTGCCTTCTCTACAGAATTTTCTGAACTCCTGTCCATCATCCATACAAATTATGATAAAATTATCATCATTGGAGATGTCAACATACACGTAGACACTGAGGCGGACTCGAAAGCTAGGGACTTTATCAACCTCCTAAACTCCATGGATTTTACCCAACATATCTCTGAGCCAACCCACAACCGCGGTCACACCCTTGATCTAGTTATTACTAAGGGCCTGACTATCACTGTTTCCTCTATTAGTGACCTCGCCCTCTCCGACCATTTCTGTATCTTCTTCACTGCATTGGTTCCTAAAGTCAAAAGTAGTACTGAGCGCTTTATCAAGAAACGTTATCTTACCTCCGCAGTAGCCGATAGTTTTAGAGAAATAATGACCACAAACAATTTATCAACTCCAGAAGTGGGGCCCTTAGGAACTATTGAAGACTTGGCAACCACCTTTAACACCAGAGTAAGGGCAGCCTTGGATTCTGTAGCACCTATTAAACTGAAAAGGATCACAACCAATAATAAAGCTCCATGGCGAAATGAGGAAACATATCAGCTAAAGAGAACCTACAGAAGTTCTGAGCGTATATGGCGAAAAACCAAGCTACAGGTCCACAATGATATTCTCAAAGAACATCTCTCTGCTTTTAATAAAGCAATAAGAAATGCAAGGAAAGACCACTTCTCAAAATTTATATCTATCAACCTAAATAATTCAAGAGTGCTCTTCTCAACAATTGATAGCCTTATAAACCCTGCCGTAAAAACACCTGATAACCTGCTCTCTACCTCCAAATGTGAGGAATTTGCAGCTTACTTCAGAGATAAGATTATGAATATTAGGAGGAATATCACCCAGGAAAGGCCATGCATCCCGTTCACAGATCCTCTCCCTCCATGTAATGGACATATAAGCCTGTTTACACTGATGGACACAGAAATGTTGAGAAAAGTAGTATCCAAACTCAAAACCTCCACATGCCTGCTGGATCCCATCCCCACCGATTTTTTCAAAACTATTTTTGACTCTGTATCCTATGGCATTTTATCCATTGTTAATGACTCCCTATCTACAGGTGTCTTCCCACCAATACTTAAAACTGCTCTGGTGAGACCCGTTCTGAAGAAAAACAACTTAGACACTTCAGTTTTTAGCAATTTTAGACCAATCTCCAACCTTCCCTTTTTGAGTAAAATTCTGGAAAAAATTGTTTTCAAACAGATTAATGATTTCCTAGCTACAAGTTGTACCCTTGACCTTTTCCAGTCCGGCTTTCGTGCCCACCATAGCACAGAGACGGCATTAGTAAAAGTTGTAAATGACCTCAGAATTAATGCTGACTCCAAAGAGCTTTCTGTTCTCGTCCTCCTGGACCTGAGTGCAGCCTTTGATACTATAGATCATGCAATCCTCATCGAAAGACTGGAAAAGTGGGTTGGCCTCTCTGGTCCAGTCCTAAACTGGCTTAAGACCTATCTAACCGGTCGTGATTTCTTCGTTGCCCTCGGTGAATATAGCTCAGGAAAGATCCCTATGACCTGTGGGGTGCCCCGAGGATCGATCCTAGGACCTCTACTCTTCAGCCTGTACATGCTGCCCCTTGGCAGTGTCATCAGGAGGCACAACATTAGCTACCATAGCTACGCAGATGATACCCAACTCTATATTTCCGTAACACCCAGTAACTACAGCTTGGTTGACTGCCTTGACAAGTGTATTACAGATATAAATGTATGGATGTCACATAATTTCCTCCAACTAAACCAGGACAAAACAGAAGTACTGATCATTGGAGAAAAAGCTGAAAGAGAGAAACTAGCTGCACACTTAAAAACTCTGGAAATTGACACAAATTGCCAGGCTAAAAACCTAGGTGTCATACTTGACTCAGATCTTAATTTCGAAAACCACATCAAGAACATTACAAAGACATCATTTTACCACCTAAGGAACATTGCCAAGGTGCAACCCTTTCTCTCTCAGGCTGACACCGAAAGATTAATGCATGCTTTCATCACAAGCAGGCTGGACTACTGCAATGTTCTACTATCAGGCCTACCAAAGAAAGCAATCTCTAAGCTACAAATGATACAGACTGCTGCAGCACGAGTCCTCACTAAGACTAGACGAAGGGCACACATCACACCAGCCTAAAAATCACTACACTGGTTACCAGTCAACTCTTGAATAGACTTTAAAATACTATTACTAGTCTATAAATCTCTCCACAGTCACTCACCAGAATATATTTCAGACATGCTTGTATAGTACATGCCCAACAGACCACTCAGATCCTCAGGTACTGAACTTTTAACAGTTCCAAAAGCCAGGACCAAGAAACACGGAGACGCAGCTTTTAGTTTCTATGCCCCCAACCTCTGGAACACCCTACCGGAGTGCCTAAGAAGGGCCGAAACAACGGAGGTCTTCAAGCGAGACCTCAAGACGTACCTTTTCGACCTAGCCTACAATCACTAGCTAGGACCTTGAGACACAAAAAGGCAGCCTCAAACCTACCTGTGAATCCTCTGTATACATTGGTATTTATCCTGCTATGCAATGTTTGTATATCAAGTAGTGTACAGAAGCTGGTTATCCTGAAACAGGCTTGTTCTGTTCTAACAGCTGTGTTGCTTCAATGACTCAGTGTGCTACTAACCGTTTTCTGCCTCCCCTAGTGCCTCTCTCTCTCCCTCCTATCCTCTAACCAGGTCCAGTGTAAGCTGTGGAGCTGTGGATATCGTAGTATTTAGTACACACACACACGTACACACAGACACACATCAGTCCACATCCGGCTTAGGCCTGGACCTGATGCTCTTAGCCTTTCTTGCTCTGAAAATTTAATTAATTTGCCTCTCTCTCTCCCTCCTATCTTCTAACCAGGTCCAGTGGATGCCCCACTGTCACCAGCAGACCTCCCGGAGTCCAATGGATACCCCCGTGTCTGCTGTGGATGTCGTAGCATGTCCGTAGAATGTTCTCTCTCCTATGATGCTTTTAGCCTCTCTCACTCTGAAATGTAATTTAATGTAATGTATTGCTTTATAAATGTTCTTAGCCGGTAGACAAACATACTCCTGGAGCTTGCTCGATCGCCTTGTTGAGAGGGGTCAGGGAAGAATTTTTACAGCTCACTTATCTGGCCCCCGGGTGATTACTGTTTTTTTGCTTCCCTCTGGAATATGTAGAGAGTGGGTCGTATGCCCACCTCCCTTGTTCTCTGTAAAGCGCATTGTGTTGCCTCTGGGTATGAAATGCGCTATACAAATAAAGCTTTGATTGATTGATTGATTGATTGATCGTCTTAGTATACAGTAACCCAAATTAATCAAGACCAATCTACAAGTTCTAAAAAAATGATTATTTCAGAAGCACTTGTCATATTGCTCATTCGGTTAATGATGTAGGCCGGCATAGGTCAGTGATCTCACCTTAGTGTTTATTGTATATGTGCATTACATTGGTGTATATCTTGGCATATTTATACAACACAATTCATATTGTTCATTCTGTTAATAATGTTCATACTGCATCTTAGTCATAGGTCAGTGATCTCACCTTATGTTTATTCTATGTATTTCCATTGCATTACACATCACAGTCTAATACAGTAAATATCAAACATGCCAGCAATTGCTCAATTAAGCCAAGAGAAAAGTTTGTTCAAAAGTTGAACGGTTGTCCGCAGATGGTGGGCTTTAAGGTTACCTCAGTGCATGTTTGAAGGTCTTTAGACATCAGAGAGCAATTAAAAGGTCTTTAGACATCAGAGAGCCCTGACTTCGGCTGTGTGACTACCCGTATGGGTATGGACCTTATGCTATGTACATGCAGACACAGTATGGGGGAGCTGTTCTGTCTGCATAATATATTGTGATACAAAAGTGTGACAATACGTATCGTCGGGGTGAAAAACAATATTGTGATGTCTATTGTATATCAGTGAAGGTACAGCCAGTGTATCGTATTGTATCGTTATCGTCAACCCAATATCATGTATCGTATTGTATCGTGTGATTAGTGTATCGTTACACCCATACTGTAATATACTATAATAATACTCCTAATGTGATTTATGTTCACATGTTCCGATTGTGGATTCACTTACTGTACGTATCCTCTTCGCCCCCGATGGGACATAAGGCATCGATAATATTCCTCCATATATCATTGTGGATTGGCTAATAAAAATTAACTGGAATAATCACCATCCACTAGAAAACAGTACTATCATAGTGTTTAACAAACCAGTTATGTCATAGATTCTCAAACGTTCTAATACAAACCAAATCTTAACATTTCACATAGTACACTTAACTAAAATGGTCATAGCTTAAAACTATTTGGAAATGAATTACAATAATGACAAATGGACAACAAATGTAGTACCAAAAACTCCAAATTTATTTATAAAAATAAAGTACATTTTCAGCAGGCTCCCAAGAAGAGGTCCAGGACTTTCCACTGGAAAGAAATGAAATGCAATTACTTTACACTGACAACACACAATCCGCTTCAAGGTGAGTGTAAGGTTGGGCTCTGGTTTGGTTAGTCCAAATAGTAGAATCACTGAATCATGCACATTCACACACACATACAAGAGGAGCCGGGATTCAAACCACCGACCCTTCGGTCATTGGACGACACGCTCTACCTCCTGAGCTACAGCCGCCCGATAGTTAAGTAAGGGAGATTTACGCGGTCATTATCTCAAAATAAGTGCCCGACACTGCGTTTGGAAGGCGAAGCCGAGGGGTTTTGTAACGCAGTGAAGGGCACTTATTTTGCAATAATAACTAAGTTCCCTTACATTATCCCACTTATTACAAGGCTAACTTACCAACAACAAAAACATTCCAAGTCTATGGTTTACTCCTAGCAGTGGTCATCATTTTCTCCGCAGCGGTCATTATCAAAAAATTGACCAGTAGAACGCACGATTGACCAATCAGAATGAAATATTTCAGAGTGCCATGTAATAATAAATAACTATGTTTCACAACTTGAATCACACAGCCTCTCTGTGTACAATACATTGTTACTTGACAGCCTGCAATGCTAAATGATGTTATGGTTGAAGAACACTTTTTTAGTTGAAGCGAATCAGATCATCTCTTTCATGAATGCCTTACTTTGTTACCTTATACAAAGGCTGAACACTACAAATTGTATTGTAATAAATACTAACATAGACTCACCATGCGTGACAAGGTGCCCAAAAGACCTGGACCTCAGTCACGCCCTGTGAAAAAAGTGGCATAAGTAGCATGTAATAACTTTTGAGTAGACACTCAATCACTTCTAGGCAAGGCAAGGCTACTTACAATTCATACACAATGGTAATTCTAAGTGCTTTACAAATGAGCAGCATAGTAGCTGAAACCTGCTTGTTTATTTGTTACTTTAAATTAATAATAATGCATTTGCATTAATTTAATAATGCATTAATAACGCATTCACTATAATAAAGTAAGGAACACTTGTTTGGGCCTTTCACTGGTCTGATCCTACCTTTGTATGGGTTGAGTAGTGTAGTGTCATATAGTGATGCTGTGTTGCATGCAGTTGAATTTTAGGTACTATGCTTGCATACCAACCTTCCTCTTTCTCTCTTTTCCGAGTCTCTTAATGGGAAACTGTTAAGTTCCGATGTACACTGCACTCTGGAACAACATCTGTGAACAGACATTTGTTAAAAGTGTTATAATACCTATAGAAAAAGAGGAAGCTGTGTAATTTCACATCACGACTTGTGTCTCGTTTCCCTTCTGCATAACAATATGCCATGTCTTAGAAGAGGAATCACCGAAATCTGGTTTATAGTAATGTCCTGCACTGTCCGATGCCTAGAGAGAATTGTGGCTTGGGCCACTTCAGAAGGATGGTGCCTGTATCGCAAATCACTCCATCTCAACTCACTCCATTATAACTAATTACTGCTGTTGGGGGAAAAAAGTCTACAAAACATATACATACCTCTTGAAAACCTCCTTTTTCTGCCGAACATGGACACTTCCAGAACCTACAAGTACAATGAGATTCCATGACAATCAACAATTAGGAAATAATTTTGCTTACCGGCTAGACATCATTAAAGTCATTAAACATTAAAGAATGTAATTTCGGTTTCAAGAAATGAGCCAATTGAGAAAAACTCTAATACCAGGTGTGCACAGGGCCTGTGTGTTGATTCCTACCATTGGAGCCGCAGGCCCCTCCTCTCCTCTCTCCGAGGCTACCGCCCCCTCCTCTCCTCTCTCCGGGGCTGCCCCCCCCTCCTCTCCTCTCTCCAAAGCTGCCACCCCCTCCTCTCCTCTCTCCGAGGCTACCGCCCCCTCCTCTCCTCTCTCCGGGGCTGCCACCCCCTCCTCTCCTCTCTCCGAGGCTACCGCCCCCTCCTCTCTCCGAGGCTGCCACCCCCTCCTCTCCTCTCTCCGAGGCTACCGCCCCCTCCTCTCCTCTCTCCGGGGCTGCCACCCCCTCCTCTCCTCTCTCCGAGGCTACCGCCCCCTCCTCTCCTCTCTCCGGGGCTGCCACCCCCTCCTCTCCTCTCTCCGAGGCTACCGCCCCCTCCTCTCTCTGGGGCTGCCACCCCCTCCTCTCCTCTCTCCGGGGCTGCCGCCCCCTCCTCTCCTCTCTCCGGGGCTGCCGCCCCGTCCTCTCCTCTCTCTGCAGCTTCCTCCTCTATCCCCACAGCCTCTTCCTCTCCTTCCAAATTAAATACACAGAATGTATCTTACAGCTAATTTACATCATATAATAAGTATACATTAAATAATACAAGGGCTATCACCAAATACATCTCGCCCCCTATTGCCACAGACCCCGGATTCCTCGATTTCATGTATCCTACTTCAGGGTCACATACTTGGCTGAATTTTTCTAACGGAAGTGGTTTGTAGGCATAGAATTTCATAAAATTGCCTTCAGACAGTGTCTACTGGTGGCCACTGGTATGGGCCATCTGTCCAAAGCAACATTAACATTAATAGAATTATTGGGCTCTGTATTTGTGCTCTAAAGTGTTTGCGACCACTATTCCTGCTGCAAACTCAGCCTCATAATGACAACCCTACAAACTTTATGTTTGGTCCCTACAAACTTTATATTTGGTTTCTTATTCTTATTAAGGTGGGTTACTGTTTGGCCTGGATCTTCAGACTCTGTTCTTCCAAAGCTTTCTAACAGGCAACACCTGTCCAATGCAAAGTGGTTGCCACTGTCCAACACAAATTGGTTGGCTAAAAGATTTAACATTCTCCAGCTGCACCCACCTAATGCGACTTGAGTGGCAAAGATGTAAACAATTTGCATGAAAACCTTAATACGCGACCAAAATGTAGATGGCTGCATTCAATTTCATTTAGCCGGCGTACCGGGTGGGCGGAGTCTGCACACCATTTAAACGGCATATGAGCTGTTTCCCCATTTTCCCTCCATTTAAATCCACTCTCACTGCTGGATTGTGCTCGTCTGGAATCCAGACTGCTCGTTCCGTTCATCGTTTTTTTTTTCTTTTCACTTCGCTTCACAGTCTGGCATCCTCCTTATCTGAAAGGGGCGGGGTGCACACATGCTGTCCGCAGATTCTGATTGGTCTGTGGTGCGGGGCGGGACAAAAACACTAATCTGACATCCCTGATTCGTTGAACACTATCCAATCAGCAATTGGATGTAACGTTACTTGCCTACGTAACAGGTGACGTTATGAAATGAGGCTTCAATGGAAGGCGGCCAGACTCTAGCGAAGTGAAAAAGAAAGTCCGCTGAACGGAGCGAGAGTCTGGATTCCAGGCTAGGATTATGCGCTGGCTATATGAAAAGGAATGCACCTGATCAAAGACAGATAGCCACACAGCCAGCCATGCAGACAGGCAGAAATGTAATCCCTTATGTCTCGCCAACCCCTTCGAGGGCGAGACAAAAAGTACATTTCATTGTTCAAAACATAGTTACCTTCTCTCCTCCTGTCCCCCTGCCTGCTGTCCTCTTGTGGTGGTGTCCATCCTATCACATTGATATGAATATAAAAGAGGCACATGAGTGAGTCTATTCAATGTAAAGGTAGGATGTGCAGACAAATACCTGTTGATTGGTTGAGCAAACAACTGATAAAAACATACCTTCAACATATGCTTTATACAGCACCTCAATCCGGGCCAGTACATCCCTGGCCAGGTCAGGGAGGTCTTCATAGGGGGAGATACACTGCACACCCCACACCTTTTTGTTTTGCTGTATTTTCCAAGGAGGAGGAGTGGTCTCCACCCCAGAACTTTAAGTTTTTCCAGCTGAAAGAGTTGAAAGGGTACCAATTATTTGTTTTATAGTATTATGAAAACAATGTACTGGTATATCGTCACGTCATGTCTTCAGCCCTCGGTCTGCGGCCTTGTGCCTACGACCAAATCCCAGCCGTGATGATATACCAGTACATCACTCCTTCTCGTGTGATATTGCTGATACACAAATACGTACAATACATTACACACACAATATGTATTAAGTAGGGCTATCAAAGTTAACGTGATAACGCGTTAACGCAAAGTAATTTTTAACAGCGTTATTATTTTTGACGCACTATTAACGCGCGTTCTGCTTGACCCTCAGTGCACCCAGGCTGTACCAGCCAGGATTCAGGCGAGCTGCCTGCAGTACGATAGCTGCGAAACAGCCAAACATAGCTGCTAGATTTGCGTGTCCACCACCGAGCTTTATGTAACCAAGTTTAGCTGCTTTTAGAGCACCAGTAGTCTGACTACTATGCGGATGTTTAACATTCAGTTAGTCTGTTATTGCAGACTGGAGTATTAACTAATGCTAGCTAGCTAGATGGCTAGCGAGCTAACTATCAGCGAGCTAACTATCAGCTAGTTAGCTAGCTGTTTACAGAGATGCCCGAGCCGAAAAAAATCACCTGGAAACTAAAGCCTAGCCCTGGAACCCCAGCTCCCGCTCATCGCCTATTGTAAATAATGAGAAAATAGTGCAAGCTCTAAAATAGGCTACAGCTCGCTGGTGGACACCATGATGATTAGGTATTATTCAGGTCAATATGCTCAATTGTTCAATTGCTCAATCGTGCTTTCAGCATATATTTTGGGCATGTAGTAGGCTACTTTGAGGTTATTCCTAAGAATATCATGGACAGTATTTGTCATTGTTTCAAAATACTGTTAATGTTATAAAAAATAAATGTGCATAAAGCAAGCATAGCGTATGTCCACTCTCATGTTAATAGAGTATTAAAAGCCTGAAAGATATCCCTTAAAGTTGTATTAACTAACTTGTTAACTATGACAATCATGTGATTAATCACGATTAAATATTTTAATCGATTGACAGCACTAGCATAAACACATCTTTTTCCGGTTATCATGTGTCTCCTAGCTTGCCATTATCACTGTGTCATCATGCACATGAGACATGTTTCGTTTTTTTTTAACCGTCTCTGCCCACGAGTGGCTCTTAGCCTTAAAGGCCTCATAGCGCTTTGTGGCACGAGCCTTGTAGGCCTGGCCCGTGCCACATGTTGGGCAGATCTTCTTGCCCACGTTAAACCTGCTGCTGCAGGCACAGCAGCTTCTCGCGGTTGGCATTTTTCTGTAACAGGACAGATTCACAAAGAGTATTACACAGAATACCTAGTGATATGAGTACATAACAAGCTTTACCTTCAGTCTTATGAGAATAAGGTCTTTATTTGATTACAACAAAAAAACTATTACTTTAGATAATAAAGTATGAAACACCAAGGATATTTTCTACAGGAAACGTCTATGAAACCTATGGTGGTAGTCTGAAGCTCAAAGACATTTATGGAGTCGCTAGGATAGACTGCAACTACAAACAGACCCAGGAAGTCCTGGCATCTGTTCTGACTGCTGGTAATAGTGCAATCTGGGGAGAACATGTTATCTTATTCCTGAGGTGGTAGAAAGATGTCTTTGCACAGGTGTTTGATGTGGGTCTCGAAGGTGAGGTGAGGGTCCATTCTAACGCCCAGGTTTAAAACCACTTACTCAGTTGCCCGGTCTAGACTGCTCGTCCCCTCTCCTCCTGTCTCGTCTCCTCTCCTTTCCTCCTGTCTCCTCTCGTCTGGTCTCCTCTCCTTTCCTCCTGTCTCCTCTCCTCCCGTCTCCTCTCGTTCAGTCTCCTCTCGTCTCCGCTCGTCCACTCCTGTCTCGTCTCTTTGTTCGTAATCTGATAAAATACACATTTTCATTAGCTAATGTTAGATACTGTGAGATCAACCATCTGGTTAGTTGGTTGGTTAGCACAGTTAATGTATTATTAATATTGTAATTCGGCCAAGTAGTTACAACATTTTGGTATATACTGATTTACATGCAACTATTTTACAAAAATACCATATATTATACATCAACTGAGCTATATCAGAGTACATATTGTAATATTTCTAAAAATTTTACACGGATAGTTCTAGCTATAGCTTTTCTTCTAGCTAGGCTAGCTGTGTCAATCTCACTAGATAAAGTTAGCTAGCATTAGCTAGAAAGAAGCAAGTTGCAACATAATGGCATAATATTTATCTACATGCAAATATTTTGCCCAAAATATATGTTTCATTAACTGGGCGATATCAGAGTTTATTTTGTGAAATGCATGTTGAATGGTAAAGATTAGCAATGGATTGTGTCTGACCGATTGCTACTAGCTAGCTAGCTAGCTACTTAACTAACGTTACTAGCATCTAGCTACCACGCGGGTCGACAGTAAGGTTAGCCTAGTAAGTTAGCAAGCTAGCTAGAACAATCGACACAATCATGGCTTTACTACATAAATATCCCAAAATAAACTCTGATATCACCCAGTTAATGAATAACACATGATATTTCAGCAGAAGACCTGCATAATTATTATTATTTTAAAACAACAACGACAAATAAATTCAACGCTTCATCCATTACTCACCGTTCGCGTAGCCTGCTATGTAGCAATGAGGGGCTTGATATATTTTCCCAACCAACCTCTGCCATGTCAGCGCGAAATGTTACTGCGTGCTACCATGGCTACCACTGATCAATGGGTGAATGGGTATGTTCGAAATGCCATACGTGATGGCACAGGCTGGTAGCAGTGGTGGCGGGGTTATTTAAAGCAGCTCTACAGTTTAGCTCTACAGCTGTTAATACGTCATTTTATTAAGTTTTATTATCTTTTGAGGCAAGAAAATAGCTGAGTTTCTTGTTTCTTTCGCGTGGTCGTCCGTCGGCACCATGTCGGGCGAGGGTGAGAGGAGCTTGGCGACGCCGGTTTTTCTGCGTGTAAGGGGAGTCGTGCAGAGTGGTGGTGAGGCGGGGAAGACCGGCGCCCGGCCGAGTGGCGGTGTGGGTGAGCGTAGCCTGAGAAGATATGCACGGGAACTCACGCTTCATGTACTGGTGGAGCAGACGGAGGAGAGTGTGGGAGTTGAGAAGGTGGAGAAGCTGGGAAGTATGCAGTTGCTGAAGGCTGTACAGAAGGAGTGTGGGGAGGTGCTGGCTTTCAGGGTGAAGTCAACGGACAGTGACTATGAACTGACTATGAGTAATGAGGAGGGCCGTGATAAGCTGCTGGTGGGTCGTTTTCGGGTGATGGCTCAAAAGCTGCGGAATGATGAACTGGTGGTGTCCTTTCTTAACCTGCCGGCTTACATTGAGGATGGGGAGCTGCTGCTGAAACTGCGGGGGTGGGGGGTCCAGGCGGTGTCTCCCGTTCAGAGGCGTTGCGGGCCGGGCACATCAGTTGCAGATGGCACCCGGTTCCTGAAGGTCCGCTTCACCGACGAGATGACGTCCCTCCCATACTCTGTTCGACTGGACACCGTCACCGGGCCTGAGTACTTCAGGGTGCTGCATGATCGCCAGGTTCGTGTGTGTCGTTTTTGTATTTGGCCGGGCCACGTCGTTCGGGACTGTCCTGCCTTCCGCTGCCACTGGTGTGGCGTCCAGGGACACTACGCCCGTGAGTGTGGGGCTGGGGACCGTGCACCGCAGCAGGGCGGTGACGCGGCTGGTAGGGGGGTGCCGGAGATGGGGCTGGGTGGGCCTGCGGTTGGCGTAGCTGAGGGCGGCGGGGCTGTTGGTGGGCTCGGGGATGTCGGCGGCGGAGAGGATGTCAGCGGAGGCGAGGATGGCGGCAGTGGCAAGGGGGGAGGTAGCAGCGTTGCCGGTGATCTGGAGTGGGAGGAGGACCTTCCAGGCATGGAGTCGGGCGGCATGGTGGGGAATGTTGTGGACGTGCCGTGCATCGTGGAGGAGCAGGGGGTGTTGGTGGGGGGCCGGCGTCTGGAGGATGTGCCTGTGCGTGTCAGCGAGGCTGACAGCTTCGGGGGCTCCCTCGATGGCCTGGTCCTGGGGGCGTTGACGGCGCCGGCTGGGGCCGGCCTTGATGGTCGTGATGCGGCGGCGGCTGTGACGGGCGTTGTGGAGCCGGCGCGCGGGCGGGCGCGCACGCGCGGTGGCGTGTCGGCGTCTGTGCATTTGCAGGCGGCTTCTCTCCGGCAGCTGCGGGATGAGTCGAATGATATGGACTACGCTGACGCCGCCAGGGGGATGAAGAGGAAGGAGCGGCGGATTCTGGGGGCTCGGAGTTTCAAGAAGTGAGCAGGTATGGCTGGACTGAGTTTTGTCTCCTTTTTTTGTTTTTTGCTTTTTACCATGGCAGTGACTTTTTGTTCCTTCAATTCAAATGGACTGAGGAATTTGGCCAAGTTTGATTTGCTGTTGCAGGCGGTCAAGTCATTATCTGCCTGCAGGAGACTCATCGGACGGCTGACACTGTGGCCGCGGTCTCCACCAGGTGGAGGGGGCAGGTGTGGGCGAACAATGGGGGGGGGGGTCGGCCTGCGGGGTCGCTGTTTTGTTTTCTTCGGACTGTGTGAGGGACATTACGGAGGTTTATAGGGATGCGGGGGGGAGGGTTTTGGTTTTGGACTTTTGTGTGGGTGAGCGGAGACTGAGGTTGTTGAACCTGTATGCGCCCAACATTGCGCTAGATAGGGTGGCCTTTTTTAGAGCGCTGCTGCCCTTTTGCTCTCTGGACTGTTTACTGGTGGGGGACTTTAATATCTGGCTTACCAGGCTGGACTCGGGCGTCATGGGGAGTTTTGGGAGCGACCCTTCACGGGCTGAGCTGAGGTCTCTGATGGCCTCTAGGGGGTTGTGTGATGTGTGGCGCGATGGGCACCCTGATGTTCGTAGTTTCTCCCGACGCCAGATGGTGTTGGGGAGGCTCAGACAGAGCAGGATTGATTTGGCTCTGGCGCACCAGGACTTTGCTGGGTGTGTTCACGATGTGAGTTACAGGTTCTTGGGGCTGAGCGACCACGCGCTCCTGAGTCTGCGGGTGGGGGGTGGGCGGGTTGTGGTGTTTGAATGCTAAGCATCTTAGTGACGAGCGCTACAGGATGACCATCAGGGCCCTGATACAGAGGGAGAAGGACAACCCGGCTTACCTGTCTGATATCTGTGGGTGGTGGGAGGGGCTGAAGGCCAAGGTGAAAAGAAGGTCCATCGCTTATGCGAAGCAGGTGAGCTTTGTGGAGGGGAGGAGGGTGGCGGAGCTGAATAGGAGGATAGAGGAGGAGCAGGATAGACTGATGAGTGGGCCAGATGGCGGGGACGTCGAGCTCCACCGGCTGAGGATGTGCTGGCCCCTATTCTGTTAGAGGTCTACTCCAGTATGGAGAAGTCTCAGTCGGTGTCCGCTCACATGACCAGGGGAGTGGTCACGTTGTTGTATAAGAAAGGCAGTAGGTCTGATTTGCGTAACTACAGGACTCTTACCCTGCTCAATACTGACTATAAGGTCCTGACTAAGGTGCTTGCAAACAGACTGAAGCGCGTCATAGGCTCAGTGATAGGGGGGACGCAGGCATATGGGGTGCCTGGCAGGGACATTTTAGATGTGGTGAACACTGTCAGGGAGGTTGTGGGTCTGATGAGCTCTGATGGGGAGGTGGGGTTTGTTCTGAACATTGATCTAAGTAAAGCGTTCGATCGGGTGGAGCACGGGTTCCTTTTTGATACGCTGGAGCATTTTGGTTTTGGCCCCCGTTTTAGGGGTTGGGTCAAGCTGCTCTACGGCCATGCTGTGAGTAGGGTTAATGGGGTGCTGTCGGAGGGCTTTCCTCTGGAGCGGTCTGTGCGACAGGGGTGCCCTCTGTCTGCGCTCCTCTATAGCCTGGTTGCTGAGCCCCTAGGGGCTCTGGTTAGCGGGGACGACAGGGTGAAGGGGGTGCGGTTGCCGGGTGGTGGGGTGAGCGTTGTCCACCAGTATGCGGACGACACAACCTTCACTGTCAGGGATGAGGCCAGCTTGGGGAGGATTGTAGAGCTGATCGGTGTGTATGGGAGAGCGTCTGGTGCGGTGATGAATATGGACAAGTCGGAGCTGCTGTGTTTGGGTGGTGCGAGTGTGAGTGTGAATAGGTTCGGGTTTGCTCTTAGGGACCAGATCAAGGTCCTGGGGGTTTATGTGGGTGGGAGGGGGGATGACGCAAGGGATTTCACATGGACTGGCATCCTCAACAGCGTCAAGTGTTGCCTGAGCCTGTGGCGAAGTCTGATGCTGGCCGGGCGGGTCACTGTTGTAAATGCATTAATCATGTCCAAGTTGGTATATGCAGGTGGGGCCCTGGACTTTCCGGCCTGGGTGCGAGCTGAACTGAATGCTGCCATCGTTAATTTTGTGTGGCGGGGTGGGGGCGTTCGCGTCTCTATGAAGACCCTGATGGGGGAGGTGGGCCGAGGTGGCCTGAAGCTCGTTGACCTGGATCTGCGTTTCGCCGCCATGAGGGTCAGGGCGGTGCTCTGGTTCCTCTACAGTCCTTTCCGGGTAGGGTGGATGGGGTTTTTCCAACAGGCGCTGGACAGGTGCAGGCACTGCGGCCTGTTTGGATTGCTGGTGGGGCTCCCGAGGACGGTGGTGGCGGCTGGGGCTTCCAGGCTCCACCTGGAGATGCTGCGTGTGTGGGCAGACTTTCTGCCCCGTGTGCGTTATGACTGTGTTTCTGTGGCACAGGTCCTCTCCCTGCCAGTGGTGGGGAACCCCATGCTCACAGTGATCTGTTTGACTGTGTACAGGAGGTGGACGATTATGTGGGCCGGGGGACGGTCCAGCGGCTCTGTGAGCGGGTGAGAGGCTCCCTCCCTGGGACCTGGCGTGCTATGGTGGAGACTGCAGTGACGGTGGACAGGGACCCTTCGCTCCCCGGTCTTCTGATCGAGCGGGGCGTGGGGTCTGACCCTTTTGGCTGCGGCGGAGGCGACGACGGGTTTCGTTTACCGGCTCCTCCGGGACAGTGGTGTGTGACAGATGTTTGTCTGTGTTGTGTGGTTGTTTATGTGTGTCTGTTTGTTCTGCCTGTGCGTCTGTGTTTGCCTGCTGGTGTGTTTGTGTATGTTTGGTGTTTTTGATGTTTCATGTGTGGTTCTTTTTTTTTCTCCTGTGGAGTTCTGTGGTCTGGTGCTGTCACCTAGTGGCAGTGGGTGGCGGTGCAATCTGTTTTCGCTGGTGTTGTGTTTTGATTTCACTGGTATGGTTTCCCTTGTTTTTTGTATTCAGTTTATGTACTGTCTCGTATCGTGCTGCTTGTATTTTTGAGTTGTATTATCTGTGTTTTTGATAATAAAAGAGAAAAAAAAAGAAAAAAACGTCCAATCTCGGAAGCTAAGCAGCATCGGGCCTGGTTAGTACTTGGATGGGAGACCGCCTGGGAATACCAGGTGCTGTAAGCCTTTTACCATTGCCTGACGCTCACGGGAGAGAGCATAATATCAGAGCAAGTTTACACTAGAATAGCTGAGGGTGGGTCAAGGTGACCCATGCTACTACATAAAAAAATAATTATCTGCAACCGTTCAAGTTACAGCGCCCTGCTTTCATGACTTTTCCTAGATATGTGCGTTTTACGTGTCAGTGTTTTTGAAACTTCGAAATCCCACCAGAAAAAGGTAGTTTGGTCATTTTTTGTGTGAATTCTGGCTAAAAGCCGGTCAGCCATCTTTTTTTTACCTGACTTTTATGCTGCAATGCTACTTTCTCCCAGCAGATGTCGCCTAGGTTCATCAATGTTTTTTTTGTTTTTTTTAATAGGAATCAAGGTTGAATGAATAATCCATCCTTACATACGGATATAAGAATGTGCACAGCAATAATATTTTTGTGGTAGACTATATGTGACTTCAACAATGAATGCAAAAGGTTACACTCACACAATGGCTCATTTAGATAAAACTGTTTAATCTCAAAACGTATGCTATCAGCTCAACACAGGTCAAATGCACTCAATAGTCTATGATGCAAATGTTGAATTTTGAAATGTTGTAAATGTCTTGAAAACACACCCTTACGTGTATTGATGTGAATGCTTATGTAGGCTAGTGAATGAATGCCAAATTACTAGGGGTGCAGGCTATTCAACCCTCTAGATTGTTTGCATCAGTTCAGGGAATAATATGTTACAATGTTGCACTTGGCACTTGGGTCGTTTTTGTTCAACTGGCAATCTGGACAAAGCAAATATATAATATAACTGGGAGTATAAAATAATTATAATTATATAGGAGCAATGGTGTGAGTAAAAAGAACTGTGCTTTATCCTTCTGGAGTCTGTGCCCGCGGTGGCGCGGGCGTCATACGTTTTTATAGATTTTTCAGCCATATCAACACTCACAGAAATCATATACATAATTTTATACCGTTGTTTTGTGTATAAGATGTCTGTTTCGTGTCTTGAGATTTACAGCGTTTATGATTGGTTCCTGAAGGCATCCTACGCCGCCTTCTCTGAATCTCTATTGGTTGGAGCTTTCCCCATGGATTCAGCTGTCTATCAGTCTCAGACATAATAAACCAATGACCATCCACATTATTCACCACTTTCTATCAAGAGAGCCCCCCATTGGATAAACCTGGGCCATGTGGTTTGCAAACAACTAGGGAGGATGTTTTGAATCCGGCTGGGCTAACATTACCTGAATGAACTTAGGCTACCTGAGGAGATCAAATGAGCAAACAAACAAAAAACAGGAGATGTGCTGAGGTTTTAGAGGCTGTCTTTGAGTCCAGCTCATCAGAACAGGAGCTTGGGGGATTTGGAGACGTGACAACAATTTGGATCTCGTCGATGATGTAAGTTTGTCTAGCTTCGCTAACGTTAGCCCTTTCTTACCGGTAACTATGACGTTGTAATGTTGCCGACTGCTTATGTTAGCTAGCACTGTTTATGTTAGCACTGTATGTTAGCTAGCTCTGTTTATGTTTTATGCTTAGCCACAGTTTATGCACACAAAAATCCAACTGTAAGTTACCTCATGAAATTATCAAGAATAAATATCCGCTCAATATATTTGTGCGTAAAGGGAGTAACTTAGGGTGGTTTCACACATAAAGTTTTGTGCGCACCAAATTAGCTTTGGGCCCGAGAGCTCTCTGTATGGGCCTGTGTGAACACAACAATCGCAGACAAGTGCGCACTAAAACAGCCGCTCCGAGACCCTCCTGAAGAGTTGTTTTCGGAGCGGTTACAACCGATTTCTAGGGTGCTCCAGTTGTTGTGTGAAACTGCCCGCTCTCGGACGGATGTTTGACCTAAAAAAGACCCCGTAGTCAGATGCGCTGTGCATTGTGGGGCGCACTGTTTGTTTACTTGACTCTCCAGTGGAGTGCGAGCTATCTATCGAGCTAGCGCAAAGGTGATGAGGGACTGAATAACTGAAATATTATAACTTTAATAACTGAAATAAGAGGACAAGAGACATAAATAAGCACTAGTGCTATGAGCAACAGGCGTTGTAACATCTCCATGTTTACGTCTTGTTTACATCTGAAGCCGGTCTACTCCTGTTTACAGCCGTCGTCATGGAAACATCATTGGTGCGCACTACATCTAGTGTGGCCTTGCAAAGCTTGCGCTTATGTAGTGTGCGTCGACTATGAATCCGGCCTTGGCGCGGCTGTGCTTCTCCAAAGTGCGCCGACTTCTTGTTTCAGTCAAAACCAAATCTAAAGTAGGCCTAATGATTTACGTCCTGCAAAATATACATCTTTCTATCCAACAATGAATGTTTAATTTGCCAGTGAATGTCTGTTTTGCCAGTGCTCTACTAGAGTATGCACACGTGTGTGTGTGCGTGTGTGTGTGTGTGTGTGTGCGCGCGTGCCCAGGCCTTTGGCCCAAAGTTGGCCAGTTTACCTACTCAGTTAGCTTACCCTGTGTTGTTAGTCCTGCCTGTTGTTTTGTCTCATTGGTCTTCTCTGTGTATCACAGATACAAGCAGCCGAAATGAGTTTTCTCCGGAGGGTGGCTGGGGTCTCCCTGAGAGATCGGCTGAGAAGTTCAGTCATCCGGGAGAGACTAGGAGTAGAGCTGCTGCTCCTTTGCGTCGAAAGGAGCCAGTTGAGGTGGTTCGGGCATCTAGTGAGGATGCCTCCTGGGCGCCTCCCTAGGGAGGTGTTCCAGGCGTGTCCGGCTGGGAGGAGGCCGCGGGGTAGACCCAGGACTAGGTGGCGGGACTTCATCTCCGCACTGGCCTGTGAGCGGCTAAAGATTTCCCAGGCAGAGCTGGTTGATGCTGCTAGGGAAAGGGATGTCTGGGGCCCCCTGCTGGAGCTGCTGCCTCCGCGACCCGACCCTGGATAAGCGGATGAAGATGATGATGATGGTCTTCTCTGTTCTTGTAAAGCGTCCTTGAGTGTATTGAAAGGCGCTTTATAAATCTAATTTATCATTAATGTTGTTTCTCTGTTTTGTATTTTTCAGAAAAGAGAAGCACACACCAGCCACGTTATCCATGCCAGTTTCTATCCTAGTTGGTTCTGCTGAGATGCGTTCAAGACCACCGGCTTTGCTATCAGATATCTTGTTCATAGCTTGATACACTTCATGAGATGGATTATTTATTGATTTTATTAATTTATGGAGTAACAAGTCCATTGTTTGTTTGTTCATTCCAGTGAAAAATTACAAGTAAATGATACGTTTGGAGAAAGAGAACCTGTTTCCTTGGTCTTTTTATTTCCAGACATTCCATGAAGGTTTATGTGGTGTGTAGTCATTATTCAGTATTATCACATCCCAGTATTACATTTGGGGAAAGTAAAGTGAAAAACAACAATTTACTAAAAAATGTATTTTACATAATTGTATTTTAGGCTTTGATTATAGATGTATTTGGCTATTTTAACTAACTTTTCTATGCCATTTTATTATATATATATATATATATATATATATATATATATATATATATATATACATACACACACACACATACATACATGAGGTGAGACCGAAAAGTCCCCGGATTGTGTCAGCCATGCTCACGCCTCTATTTAAATGCTGTGAAGAACCAGTCATGTAAAACCTTATCACTTTATCCGACTACCAGAGAATTAACCCACAGAGAAAGTGAGGCAACAGACTGTAATTATTTGCGATGTGAGAATTCATGAACAGCCTTTTAAACCCTTAACGCGTCAGGATCATGATGCTCTGTGCACACTACTGATGTTACCACAGCAACAAAGGTTGATGTCATGGGGTCTCCCTGTAAGATCAAGAGTATAAAGCCAGATGGAAACTGTTTCTACCGTAGCCTTGCCTTTAGCATATGCGGAAATGAAGAAAAGCATCTTAAATTAAGACGGGTGATCGTGCGACACCTTCAAAAGAACAGCTCCAAATTTGAAATGTATTTGAGAGATGGGTACACATCTGTGCAGGACTATGTGACCAAATCAATAATATATTACTGTGGTTCATGAGCAACTGAGATTGACATCTTTGCTGCAGCTGACTTCTTTAAAACAACCATCATGACTTGTAAAGATAGCAGATGTAATGCACACAGGCCTACTTCAGATTTATTCACAGATAATTGTATGTATTTAAACCGCACTGGAAATCATTATGAAGTTGCAATATGTGTTAAACAGAAAGACGCTGGAAATGCTTGTGCGGGAACATGTCAGCACGACAAGAACAATGACAACTTAAGGGTATTACATAAAAGGAAGTTGAATGATGAACCAGAAAATGTGAGAGCTAAGAAAGAACGCCAACGGTACCACAATAAGAGTGATTACAAAGAGAGAAAACTTCAAGACCTTAAAGATAAATATCATAAAGACACAGACTTTGGGGAATGTAAGCGTGAGTAAATCCGAAAAAAATACAGAAAAGATACGTTTCTGAAGTACATGCGTGAACGCATGCGTCAGCATGTTCGGAATAAGTATAAGACTGATCCAGTGTTTCAGAAAAACAAGCGTGAGCGTGTTCGGAATAAGTATAAGACTGATCCAGTGTTTCAGAAACACGTGTGAACGCATGCTTGAGCGTGTTCGGAATAAGTATAAGACTGATCCAGTGTTTCCGAAAAACATGCGTGAGGGTGTTCGGAATAAGTATAAGACTGATCCAGTGTTTCAGAAATATATACATGAGCGTGTTCAGAATAAGTATAAGACTGATCCAGTGTTTCAGAAACACATGCGTGAACGCATGCGTGAGCGTGTTCGGAATAAGTATAAGACTGATCCAGTGTTTCAGAAATATATACATGAGCGTGTTCAGAATAAGTATAAGACTGATCCAGTGTTTCAGAAACACATGCGTGAACGCATGCGTGAGCGTGTTCGGAATAAGTATAAGACTGATCCAGTGTTTCAGAAATACATGCGTGACAATTCTCAAAAGCAATATAGGAAATTTCTAAACAAACGCAAAGCAGACAACATGAGGAAATACAATGAAAATGAAAATATCCGTGTAAATAAAATCAAAAGAAGTTGTGAGAGTTATGCAAAGTGGCAAAAGAGACAGGAAGACATTGATTTTGCTATTGATCATTTTCGTCGAGGTCAGCCGTGGTCCAGAATATATATGTATATATATGTTTACTCTTCAGGAAACAGGTGGTTGAGTGTAAAAGACATTGCTATGAAAGCAAAGGAGAGAAAATTGCTGCACTGGCTAATATATGCATAACATTACAATATGTACATGTTTGTGATGCTGAATGTGAGCAGGGATGCTATTTGTCTGACAGTCCTTCAAGCAAGTTATGGATTTGTTATACATGCCAGCGAAAAATTATGGGGTTAGATCTGTTTCAATACTTGTCAATATACACCACGTTTCACAAATGTTTTTTGGTGATTCACAAATACATTTGTGTGGTTCACAAATGTATTTTTGTGGTTTCACAAATATATTTCAAACTCACAAACATGTGCACCACTTGTATTTACTTGCACCTGAGACACAAACCATTCTGGTGAGAGAGACACTAACCATGAAACTGCTGACACAAATCAAAATTGATTTTGGAACAGATCTACCGTCAACCCTATGGTAGTTATTTTTCAAATATATTTCTGTGATTCACACATACATTTGTGTGATTCATAAATAAATTACTGTTTCACCAATGTATTTTTGTGGTTCACAAATATATTTCAAACTCATAAACATGTGCACCGCTTGTATTTACTTGCACCGCTTGTATTCACTTGCACCTGGGAGACACGAACCAGAAAGCGAATTATGAAACGTTTAGAAAAAATGTACCCTGCCTCATCTCCAGCCAATCAGATAACAAGGCAGCTCTGACCAATCAGTGTGCGCATTTTGTTTTGGTTCCGTCACTCAGCTTCGATTTCTTATTTTGTTAGGGGATTAATTGAATTCCAGAGTTTAGGGAAGGGACCTTACATTTTCAGTCACACTTTCGATTCCCAGGCTTGTCTTTTTTGTTGTTCTTTTTTATGAAGTAGGCTACAGGATATTTTAATCACACCATATAGGTTCCCAATACAATTAAAATAAATAATGGGAGTCAAATGTATCTTCTACAACTACCGTTGATGCTCAATTCACCTTCACATGGGCACCTTCTAGCCCAAGTATGGCTGATGTGATGTCAATGCACTCTGAATTTTAGACTTGTGAACACAATTTCCCCTAAATTCTCAGCTGATACATTATGTTCACAAAACACAATTTTGCACTCATTCTAGGGGTGTTAGAAGCATTTTACTGTGAGGAACACCATGCTTGTGGTCTTACCTGTGCTGTTTTCCTCCAGAGTTGCAGAGTGCAGTTGAGGAATGGATGGTGTGTTGACTTGTTCAGACTAAGATTTGCAAGTGTAACTGGAGAACCTACCATGATATGAAGTGCTACCCAGCATAATGCATTTATATTTTACAGCATAAACAAGCAATGTTATAAAACAGTGTCCTCTTTTCTTTCTTTTTTTTACCACAGCGCAGCAGGCTAGCCATGGTCTATGACTGACAAGTTAAGGTCAGTCACTCAGTCAAGTAATTTAAAGGATGTGGGGGACACCATGTTGTGGGGACACGATGTTGGGGAGGGGGGGGGGTACGGTACTTGTCTTTCTTACTGTAAGTTTAATTATTCTTAGTTGACAGCCCAATTCAGCAGGTTGTGTGCACCCCATAAGTGACGAGGTACAACAGGAGGGTATGAAAGGACATACAGTACATAAGTGTCCATTTTCACCAGCTGCTTATTACAAGGTAACCTAAGGAAGACTTACCCTAGACTAACCCTTTAATTACTCCACTTTATAGAACTGAAAGGTGTACCCTATGACATCTATGACAATCGATTCATTTTTACCCACAGGAGACAGTGAGGGCATAAATAAGCACTTTTACCATTAAGAAACAGAACAGGAACTTGGTACGCATTTTTATTTCATTCATATCTTTTCTGTTCAATGTCCCAGTGTCTGTTCAGTTCTGAGACTTGCTGCCTTCTACCTCCAGCTTCATCTCCACTCGCCCTGGCACCTGGGGTGTACTGGGTTCTGTGGTGCCTGGTGACAAGACATTGAGCAAGGTTGGTGGGTAAGGAGGTCAAGGCATACTGACGCAAATGGCAGTCGAGACGATGTAGCTGTATTTATGTACAGACATGTAAGAAGGCTGAAGGCTAACAGAACATTGGTGTGTGTGCGCGTGTACTGGCCTTTGCGCTTGCAGATGTCAGTGATGATGCGCCGCTTGTCACTGCCCCCTCTTTGGTGCTGATGTTCTGACCCACCCAAGTTGTCTCTAAGTAGATCCTCCTCCTGGAGCCTTTGGCCACCACCAGCCAGGTCACGCGGTCGTCAAATCTGCGAATGTGGAGGATTACCAAAAGGGGGACAGAAATGCAATCCATAAACACAAATAACATGCGGGCTCTGCAGTCTTCAGAGTGAGAGAATGAGAGAAAAGCATGTTACCAGCAAGTACAATTCTCAAAGCAGCTGGATTAGGTCAGACACACATGCAAGAAGGCTTAAGAATATAGACTACCTAGAAAAAGAAAATAATTAAAACGGGCAAATTCGGTAGCATGGAATCCAGACTCGCTCAGTTCAGAGAACTTTAGGTTACTTTTCCACTTCACTTGTGAAGTAGAGAGAAAAAACGGTGAACAGAGCGAGCAGGCTGGATTTCAGGCTACCGAACTTGCCCATTTTAATTATTTTCCTCTTGTAGCCACTTGTCGTCAAGCTGGCTAGCAGCTTGGAGAACTCATTCCGACTGGATAATGCTAATTGCTAACGTTAGCTAGCTACAATTCCTGGAAATGTGTTCATGATTCCACCGAGGGAACACTGAATTATGAAGTCGGATAACATGAAAGTATACGACGGACACACGATGGTAGCGTGACTAGCTAACTAGCTAACGTTAGCATGAAAGAGATCTCAGGTAGCAAATGCAGGTGGCTTTAGTTTTCCTTACACAATGTTGGGCGAACCAGCACAATAAAGTACTCGTGAACTTACCTGAAAGTTGTAAGCTTGCACTGGTCGCAGCTCTTCACAGATCTTCTCGTTCACTTGCTGTCCTCGAAGTGACTTTTACTGTTTACAAGACCGCGCACACGGTTTGGTCGGAGCTGCCTTGTAATCTGATTAGATGGAGATGAGGCAGGGTCGATTTTTTCTAAACGTTTCATAATAGATTGCTGGTTCATGTCTCGGGTGCAAGTAAATAGGCCTACAAGCGGTGCAAGTAAATACAAGCGGTGCACATATTTGTGAGTTTGAAATATATTTGTGAACCACAAAAATAAATTTGTGAAACAATAATTTATTTGTGAATCACACAAATGTATTTGTGAATCACACAAATATATTTGCAAACATTATGAAAAATAACTATCATAGGGTTGACGGTAGATCTGTTTCAAAATCAATTTTGATTTGGGTCAACAGTTTCATGGTTCGTGTCTCTCGCCAGAATGGTTTGTGTCTCGGGTGTAAGTAATACAAGCAGTGCACATGTTTGTGAGTTTGAAATATATTTGTGAACCACAAAAATACATTTGTGAAACAAGAATTTATTTGTTAATCACCAAAAAACATTTGTGAAACAAGAATGTATTTGTGAACCACACAAATGTATTTGTGAATCACCAAAAAACATTTGTGAAACATGTGGTGTATATTGAGAAGTATTGAAACAGATCTAACCCCATAAAAAATACTCAGTGGAAAACTTCCAGAAGAGAGTGTTACCAATAACATGCATTTGGAGGAAATTCCAGCAGAACTTAAATGTCTGAACTCTTTGGAGCAACATCTTATAGCACGTCATATTCCCTTCATGAAACTGTTGTGTTTGCCTCGAGGCCGTCAGAATGCGTGTCATGGTCCATGTGTGTCTGTTCCTATTAAAGGACAATGCTCGTTTTTGACAACCTGGACCTTATTTACGACATATTATAAGATGTTTGACTCACCGAGATCACTTTGGTGTAGTTCGGAGGCATGTAGAAGAAATTTAAAATCCAGCGCGAGCCAGTATATCCATGTAATGGCGGTGGTCGGGGCACCGAGAATGCAGTTTCTAAAAATCTATTTTCTGCCGCGAAACAGAAATTGACAGACATCAATCTGTCTTTATGAATCGCTAGTTGTTCTTACATAGAGCGTAGGCCTGTTGTGATTTTTCACATGCCTCTGTAATATGCTCCTCACTTGCTCCAGCATGCATGCGCACAGCGTGCTGGAGCAAGTGGGGAAGCTATTTTGTTTCGAAAGAAAGTTTCAGCTCAAGAGGCAGTGTATCGGTTAACACATATGCACTTGAAGGAATGCTCTCGTCAAGTACAATACGTTCCCATTGGAGAAAACCCGGTAAGGATGAGTTTGCCTTTGCACGTACTCCAGAGTAAAGCTGAACGTGAACAGTAATGATGAAAGCGCTTTGTGGATGACCAATATAGTTGAAAGATATAAGAACAGACCCAGGACAGAGAAATTAGAAAATGTGTGCCTTGCCACTTTTTGTTTTCTGTACAGAGTACTCTACAGGTCCCAAGTGTCCTCAGAGAAAGTTTCTTCAGAACATGAAGTAATAAAACTAAACACCAACTGTGGCTTTATGAAACGAAGGACTCGAACGGAACCTGCTGTTGTAAGGTATCCCAGATTTTCTCCCACCAAAAATTCAGGAAAATACTTTCATGCCTTGCTGCATCTGTTTTTGCCGTACTTTGAAGACCTTCAGCTCAAGCCAGCCCACTTTGATACATATGAGCATTTCTATAACACTGGTGCAGTGAAATGTGGAAATGATCTCCAAACAGTGAAATCAATTGTTGAATTGAACAGAGCTCTTTTTGAAAGAGAAAGTGATGAAATAGACAGAGCTAAAGAGTTGCTGGAAGAGAACATTGATTTAGAGGATGCTTTGGGCTCAAATATGTCCTGAAACAGAAAGAGAGCGTCTTGATTGTTTAGAACTGATGAAAGACAAAGTTGTGGCTGATGAAGGTGATCATGAGGAACTCATTCCAGACCTTACAGCAAATCCAGTAACGGCATGTACTCTTGAAACAAATCATGTCTCAATGCCCAGAGCGGACACGCTGCATTTACTGTGATCATTAAATGAAGAGCAGTCAGCAATATTCTATAGTGTCCGTAAGTGGTGTTTGCAAAAGTTGCTTGGAGAAACTCCGGAACCATTTCGATTATTTGTTACTGGTGGAGCAGGCACAGGTAAAAGCCATTTAATCAAATCTATGTATTATGAATCATCCAGACTGTTATCTCAGCTTGCTGAAAATCCTGATGATCTCACTGTCCTTTTAACACTAGAATAGCTGAGGGTGGGTCAAGGTGACCCATGCAACTACATTAAAAAATAATTCTCTGCAACCGTTCAAGTTACAGCGCCCTGCTTTCATGACTTTTCCTAGATATGTGCGTTTTACCTGTCAGTGTTTTTGAAACTTCGAAATCCCACCAGGAAAAGGTAGTTTGGTCATTTTTTTGTGTATTATGGCTAAAAGCCGGTCAGCCATCTTTTTTTACCTGACTTTTAGGCTGCAATGCTACTTTCTCCCAGCAGATGTCGCCTAGGTTCATCAATATGTTTTTTTTTTTATAGGAATCAAGGTTGAATGAATAATCCATCCTTACATACGGATATAAGAATGTGCACAGCAATAATATTTTTGTGGTAGACTATATGTGACTTCAACAATGAATGCAAAAGGTTACACTCACACAATGGCTCATTTAGATAAAACTATGTTTAATCTCAAAACGTATGCTATCAGCTCAACACAGGTCAAATGTCTTCAAACGAATAGCACTCAATAGTCTATAATGCAAATGTTGAATTTTGAAATGCTGTAAATGTCTTGAAAACACAGCCTTATGTTTATGGATGTGAATGCTTATGTAGGCTATTGAATTAATGCAAAATTACTAGGGGTGCAGGCTATTCAACCCTCTAGATCGTTTGCATTGGTTCAGGGAATAATATGTTACAATGTTGCACTTGGCACTTGGATCGTTTTTGTTCAACTGGCAATCTGGACAAAGCAAATATATAATATAACTGGGAGTATAATATAATTATAATTATATAGGAGCATTGGTGTGAGTAAAAAGAACTGTGCTTTATCCCTCTGGAGTCTGCGCCCGCGGTGGCGCGGGCGTCGTACGTTTTTATAGATTTTTCAGCCATATCAACACGCACAGAAATCATATACATAATTTTACACCGTTGTTTTGTGTATAAGGTCTGTTTCGTGTCTTGAGATTTACAGCGTTTATGATTGGTTCCTGAAGGCATCATACGCCGCCTTCTCTGAATCCATTGGTTGGAGCTTTCCCCATGGATTCAGCTGTCTATCAGTCTCAGACATAATAAACCAATGACCATCCACATTATTCACCACTTTCTATCAACAGAGCCCCCCATTGGATAAACCTGGGCCATGTGGTTTGCAAACAACTAGGGAGGATGTTTTGAAGCCGGCTGGGCTAACGTTACCTGAATGAACTTAGGCTACCGGAGAAGATAAAATGAGCAAACAAACACAAAAACAGGAGATGTGCTGAGGTTTTAGAGGCTGTCTTTGAGTCCAGTTCATCAGAAGAGGAGCTTGGGGCACAGTTTGTGCGCACCAAACGAGCTTTGGGCCCGAGAGCGCTCTGTATGGGCCTGTGTGAACACAACAATCGCAGACAAGTGTGCACTAAAACAGCCACTCCGAGACCCTCCTGAAGAGGTGTTTTCGGAGCGGTTACAAGTGATTTCTAGGGCGCTCCAGTTGTTGTGTGAAACCGCCCGTTCTCGGACGGACGCAACATGTTTGACCTAAAAAAGACCCCTAGTCAGATGCGCTGTGCATTGTGGGGCGCACTGTTTGTTTACTCTCCAGTGGAGTGCGAGCTAGCTAGCGAGCTAGCGCAAAGGTGATGAGGGACTGAATAACTGAAATATTATAACTGAAATAACCGAAATAAGAGGACAATATACATGAATAAGCACTAGTGCTATGAGCAACAGGCGTTGTAACATCTCCATGTTCACTTCATCTTCAACGTTAGCAGCATACCTAGGTTAGTGCTTAGGCTAGTGCTAAAATTACTCTGTCGCCCTGAGTGTTATACGTTCTGCTTTTTGTGGTAATTGTAACGTTGAGTTGGCAACTTTGAAACATTTCAGTTGTGACCATTTCTTGAACTTGTGTGAGGCGTTGTGGAGGGCCTTTGTTCGTTGGCCACCATTAGGCTGCCTTACGCAAATTCATCTCGGCTAACGTTAGCTAGCTACAGTTTTGGCAAATTTATCGTCGTCTGATTGGCTATAAGCCAATCTTTAATCATTTTGAGAGAGAACAGAATAGCTAACTGTCCCAAATGCTCTGGCAACGTCTGTGAAAGTTCCCATGTTCATTTGGTCAATGAGTAGGCTGTGCTAGGTAGGCAGTTGGCACTACTAGCTAGCTAAGCTATTATTGCTAAAATTAGCCATCTCATTAGATTCTGCAAAACTTCAGAGGTCTATCACAGGCTGGACAGTCATATCCATGTCTCTTCTGTGTGCAGTATTTCTGTCTCTTTCACTTGGTTATTTGTCCTGTCTCTCCCTCCAGCCCAGGTGGCCTATGGGCTCTGGCACATCCAAACTGGAAGGTGCCAGAAACTGGGAAAAACACAAGGTGATGATGCAGGCGGAGGGCGAGAGGAGACATGAGGACCAGTACAGAGAACAGGTATGGAGACCAGAGTAGAACCAGGATGTTACTGTTATACTAGCACAGAACAGTGAAGATTAGCACAGACCAGCATATTCATGGGTTTCAAATGTAGTCCTAGACCTGCCATATTGGGGACCAACACAGGTGTTTCAATTTATCTTATGCAGTAGAACTAATTCATTAATTTGAAACACCTGTGTTGGTCCGGCAGGTCTAGGACTACATTTGAAACCCATGAATATGTGCAGACCAGGTACTCTATAGCCGGGCACTTGGTCTAGACTTTATCTTAATATTATTTTAAATATTATTTTAGACCACCTACTTTATCTTAATATTATTTTTAATCTTATTTTAGACCACCTACCTTGGGGCCCGAACATGGGACTCCACTCCACATCGTCCACAAACCACAGCATGCGACGCCAGTTCTTATGGTTGGTGTTTGTTTTTTCTGACCTGTTCACATTTTTTTAATTATATATACTTATCAAAGACCAATTCTTTCAGCCATTTACAAAGTCAAATTTATTTTGAATTCTGTGTTTTAGATCGGCCATGACGTCTTGGGGCTACACACAACCCCCCAGGTTATTCTGCTTTTGTTGTACAGCCATCAGACTACTGTACACCTGAGTTGTGTGCACAGTTGTGTACAGTTACAGTACCAGTCAAAAGATTGGACACCTTTGCATTCAACTGGATGAGAAGGTGTCCAAACTATTGATTGTTACTGTACATGCCATCTGTCTAGAGTATTTATATAGCCTACCATATGTCTAGTGTCCATCTCCATAATGTCATATGCTGTTCATAGTGTACTATATGTATGCTGATATATGTTATGTACTGTATGTTCGTTATGCTGCTTTTGAACATTTTCTTTACTGTACCTGTCGCCTCTTACGAGTATTGCATTAATCTGTGTTATATTGATGTGCTACTTTAAATAATATTAAAAAAAGTTCACACATCTGTTCTCATTTATTGCATGCATTATTAGCAATATTACATGCATTAGCATAGCAACGTATAGAGCGCATTAGCATGCAGTGTGTGGGGAGGGTGGTGCAGTGTGAGCAGCAAGCCACCAACGCACTGACGGAGGACGTAGGGCTGCCGAGTTGGTCGTCAGCGGGCGGCTGGCTGCCCACTGATGATCTGCTAGCTGGGCAGAGTCCCCCTGGCGCACTGTAATGGGCCTGCAACTTTTGGAGGATTGGAATGATCTGGCCACAGGTTGGGTTTCTTTCACTGGAGACACAGAGTGTGGATGTGTGCAGCACACGCATCAGCTCCACAAACTCCTCTGCCTTCCTGAAGTCCCCTGTGTCCATGCTGTTGACTCTGTCCTTCTCCACCTACTTCCTGAGCTGTGGGTCCATAATAGCAGCTTGGATGGCAGGGACCTGCTCAAAGAATCTCTCAATCGTGAGAAAGAGAGAATTCCACCTCGTACTGACATCCAAGATGAGCATGTGGATGGGCAGACCTGACAGGAAAACACAAACAAATCACACAAACAAAATTTGATACCCAAAATCTATCCATTTACTAGCATTAATTTTCATATAGCCTAACTATTTGAGTGAATAACATATCGTATGTTGCTGTTATCTTTAATGACAAAATAATAAAAAGCATGATTCAAAAAACAATATTAAATTACCATCACACTTTAATATCATTAATTTTTCAATTATGTATCTATAATCAAAAGAATGTACTGAGATGTGATCTTACTGAGCAGTTGCTGCTTCTCCTTCAAGACCACTTTGGCCATGTGGGACATCTTCATCCACACCACTGTGGCACGGACCCTGGCTGCCCAGTTGGACACTTGTAGGATTTTGTAGATCTTCTGAGCTGCCATGTTGAGTGTATGGGCGAAACACCCAAATTTGACAAGGTGGAGCTTCTTTATAGCAACATCCATGTTGGAGGCGTTGTCAACTGTGGCTGCCACAACCTTCTCTTGGATGCTGAAGTCCTCCATGATCTCATATATCTCCTCAGCCACAGCATGCCCCGTCTGTGCCTCGTACACGGCTCTCGTCTTGAGGACAGTGCACAGTTACAGTAAGGTAGTGGTCCTGACTGACAGCTGTCCAGCTACCTTGCTAACCTGCCTTAGCTCAGAGACCAGATTGTCCTTCTCCACCTCATACCATGCTGGGATCAGACGGCTTCTCTCTAGAGAAGGGTTTGTAAAGCCGCTAAAGCCTCCCTACAGAAAATTGCTGTGAGAATGAAGCAGAACTACTATAGTAGTGAAATATAGCGAGTAACATTTCTTGGTAGGGCTGTAGGCTAACCAAGCCATACCTTGTAGCCCTCCCCCACTGGTTTACATTGACATGCAAATAGGCCTAGCTTGTCTGTTTGCTGGTAGCGAATGTCAAAGGACAGGGAGCAACCTTTTATTTCAGCCAACTCTCCTAAGTGATGAGATGATATTTACTTTGTGGCATCTGATGTGGTATTTTATTTGAACATGTATGTTTTTATAGGCCTTTCGGCGTATCACTTATCACCCAATTGAATTGGTTTCGGTGTAGGTAGGCTACCCTCGTGATCCATGAAGGAACGGTGCGTGAGATTGAGAATAATCTGAAATCAAGACGGGGTTCACTGGCTGTTCAGCCACACATTAGGCTAGGCTAGGCTAAGCCTATGAGTTAAAAAAACAACAACAACAACATTGCACTGGAAACTGGCACTGTCTCGTTTTTCCACACACAAAATTACATCGAGAGCAACAATCATGGGCGGTCGCCACTACTGAGTTAGACAATACGATTCTGCTAATTTCACATTTGTCGGGCACATTCGTCCACTAACGTTAGTTCATTTTGAAAACCAACGTTTTGCACAGTCGGCAGGCTCACACTCACTACAACCCCCACCATTCACAGAATTCTCAATGAGCCTACATTGACATGCAAATAGCCTAGGATGGTAGGTGCCACTTTTGCAGCAGTTTTGCAAATAGGCTAGGCTGCTAGCTGCCAGTTTTAGACTGCTAGCTGACAGTTTTGCAGTGACTGGGTGCAAGATCGCTCGTCGTCACTGTAAATGAGGGCAACCTCAGTGCCTCTCGAGCATAAATAAAGGTTTGAAAGATCTATAAATCCCCAAGCCGGCCAAGTCCAATGCATCTTGATCACAACTTTCACATCTATTCTTGGATGTGATATTTATTGTACCGAGTAAATGTTAACATTGTATATTGTCTTGACCCATTGAGGAAGCTAAATGTGAATATAGGCTAAGCAATACCTGCATTTTAATGTGCAACATGAACAAACTCTAGCCTACTAGAATAGTCGATATTTTCCCATTGCACTTGCAGACCCTTATTCTAAGCCACAAGAGCCACTTATTCAAAAATAAAGTGTTAACTGAATCAGATTATTGTTGGAGTCAATTTTTTTTTCAGTAGCCTTTATATTGCATAGAAAACTGTGCTCATGTGTCACGCTGTGTTTGTAGCCCTCTGCAAATACCAACCCCACCCATACAGCAGTAGGATGAGGGTGCTGCAATCATGGCCACTATCCAGCTTCATACACCCAACGTTAGGCTAGCTAAGCTAGCTAGCAAGCAAGCAGTTGCAAAGTCGAACAATACAGGTTGTAAAATGATGCCGGGGCATATCTCTCGCTAGCTATGCATGCCGTATTATATTATTTTAAGAGTTTGCCCCAAAACACAAAAACGTTAATTTGAAGTTAAAAGCTAACAAAAGCTGGGGCCGTCTATAAACTGGGGCCGTCTCATTCATGACGGCGACAGGCACTAGCCTGGCAGACTGCATCGAATAGTTATCAAACAAGCTTGGGAACTAACATTAGCTGGCATAATCCAATAATTCCCCCAAAAGAACCCCTCCACTGCACAAGCTTTTTACCAAACCTAGCTAATAAGCACAAGCTACTGAGTGCAACGTTAGTCCTGCTAACGGAGAGAACGGATTTTGAGGAGATTGTTGCAGCTGGTGCTAAATGAGGCAAAGGAACATGTCAAATAGAATACAACAAACATGCGGAAACTGTATTCAATCACTTCTTCTTACAGCTTTCCAGCAGTGTCGATGCAACTATTACTGCCCTCCACAGAATATTGCTACATACTTCACGTCCGGATGTAAACAAGCCGGATTGCCAGATTGGTGCTCCAGCCCCAACGAGTGCTCCAAATCCCCCCAATGCGATAAAAACCCGCCCAAATATAATATATTTATTTAGTATAATATATATCTATATATCGCAATACATGTTAAGAAAAATGCCTTTCAGCTCCCGAAAATAATAACTAATGTGGTAAAACTGCAACACAAGCCTACCCCAGCGACTTGGCTAAATCCGACCGGGCCTGAGTAAACATAGAATTCATCCATAAATCCATCTATAAATTGCTCAATAGGTGAATAGTCCTACATCATACTGCGCCAATGTGTTCTTATTTTTCAAGTGTTATCAGTGATATGCTTTCTATTTGATAATGGGGCTTGGGAAAATGTAGTCCCAGACACGACCATCTTATTTCTAGACAGGTGTATCTATTTGTAGCCCAAGCCGATACAGCCGCATTTGGTGTCACAAACACACACACGAGCGCCATCTAGCGGCCATTGTGTGTCAATAACAGCCTCCCATTCTAAAGACTGCGGGTGCTTTTGACCCACCCCCCAGCGAAGCTGGTAAGTTTCAAATGCTTGGCGCTGCTAGTGTTAACAGCATCAACAGGTGTGGCTGCATATAACATTGGTGCAGCAACAAATCACAACACATTCTCCATTGGTGCCAATATCAGATTGCCTTATCAACCTCTAGGTGATGAGAAAGTAAATTATTTATGGACCAAAATGGGAAATTTGCAAATTCTTATAATTGATGAAGTGTCCATGGTTGACCATCGCCTTCTGTCCTACATTCATGGTAGACTACATCAGATCAAGCAGACTGGTGATTACTCCCCCTTTGGAAAAGTGTGCATTGTTGCTGTGGGTGAATTCTATCAGTTGCCACCTGTAAAAGGTACTCCTCTCTTTGCTGATAACAAAGGAGACAACCTGTGGGAGAAAAACTTTGAAGTTGCTGAACTAACTAAAGTTGTTAGACAACAAGATGCCTTATTTGCCGAAATGTTGAACCGTCTGAGAGTTAATAAAAAGAATGAGCCTCTAAGTACCAATGATCTTCTCATGTTGAAGCAGTGTGAAACTGGTGAAGAACCTAAGGACATCCACATATTCGCTACAAATGCAGAAGTTGATAAATATAACATTGAGAGACTGCAAGAGACCTGCTCAGATGCAATCAGTATACATGCTCAAGATTTTGTCAGAAATCCCAAAACTGGGAGAATGGAACCCCTAGTTGGCTGTCACAGCAAAGTTTTCAATTCATGTTTGTCAAACTGTGTTAATGTGGGTATTGGAGCAAGAGTAATGTTGAAGAAAAATATAGATGTGTCTGATGGCCTTGTCAATGGAGCGTTTGGTACAGTTGTGCACATCAGTGAAGGTGAACAACAGTATGATTTCCCTTCAGCTATTCATGTAGTGTTTGATTACCCAAATGTTGGCAAGATTCAGAGATCAAAAACAAATCAGAGGGTTTCTGAACATTCAACGATAATTGAAGTACAAGAGGATCAAGTCACAAATGCTGGTGGAGTACGACGTCAATTTCCACTCAGACTTGCATGGGCATAAACGATACACAAGGTTCAAGGTCTTACTGTTGAATAAGCTGTTGTATCACTCAAGAAGATCTTTACTGCAGGGCAAGCATATGTTGCTTTGAGTCGAGTGAAAACTCTCACCGGACTGATAATTGACAACTTCAAAGACCATATTTTGCAATAACAAAATAGACTTGGCCATGGAAAACCTGCCTCGGTTTAAATATGAAAAATATGTTTTCTCTGATGTTAACCGTACATGCACACTAGTACTTCACAATGTACAGAGTCTGAAAGCTCACATTCAAGACATTCAGGCCCATAAAACCCTAGTGCAAGCTGATTGCATTTGCTTAACCGAGACATGGCTCAATGTAGGCACTGAAGAAGTACCAGGACTTCCAGGATTTCTCTTCAGCCACAATCCAAGAGCAAACTGTTACGATGACACAGAGCCACTTTTCACAGAACTGAAACTACAACAAAGAGGCGGAGTTGGTATTTATTATTCAGACAATATTGAAATGAACGTCTTGATTCCAGAAAGATGTAATTCAGAATGTTTGTATTTTGCAGCACCTCATGTAAATTTGACTGCTGCCGTGTTGTACAGGCCTAGTTCCTATACAATTGACATGTTTCGAGAACATCTCTTAATGGTTATCTGTGAACTTGAGAGGCATCCAGGGAAGAAAGTCTTAATGGGAGACTTTAATGAAGATGTTTTTGTTTCGTCTACAATTCTAAAGTTAATGGAACTGCATGGATACACTCAACATGTAAAAACAGCAACAACTGAAAAAGGTACGCTGATAGACCACGTTTATATTAAAGGCACAGAAGATGTTATTGTTGAAGTCGTGCAGACATACTACAGTTTTCATGAAGCAATACTTATTTCACTTCTGTAGTATTTGTGATATTCACCGTTAAATAGTAACATATACCGATTCTGAATGTTTTAGAAAGGACAACATAATCTTTGTTTGTTGATCGTTTGTTGACGTTCTTTTTTTTCTGTATTCCGTCTGCTAACTGGGGGGAAGGAGGTATACCACTGGACGGCTCCTTGCAGAGGGTGGGAGGGGTGAGACATTCTACAGAAATGCCCACTTTTGGATTTTTATTTTTTATTTGACCTTTATTTACCCAGGCAAGCATTTAAGAACAAATTCTTATATGAACAGGGATTCCTTTTGTGTTTTATGTTGTTTTTACTGCAGTCTGTGAAGCACCTTGAGATTTGTCCTGCATTTGAAAGTGTGCTATATAACTAAAATGCATTATTATTATTATATTATTTAGATCTTTGCATGGCTAGAAATGTTATTTCTCAAAGTGGACATTTCTGTCGAAGGACTCGGGTAGGTTTATTATGAGGAGTAATTGATTCGTTTGTGGCCTACTGTAAGGTAGAATGATATGACTGACAGCTGCTGCTTCCTCTACAATTTTTAACTTAGGCCACAGGGAGATCCCATTAGTGAGGCCTGTTGACTCATTCAGTTCCACCAGGGGTTGGGTCTGCTGAAGCTCATCAGCCATCTCCTGCCACAGGGCCCATCAACCAGGGGCAGGGCCTGCTGAGGCCCACCCACAACAACACCACAGACCTCATAGAAAGGCCTCTTTTACAAAGGGCTATAAGCAGCAGAGGCAGCCATCTACTCACTCAGGACTGTGGAGGCCAGTTGAGGTCAAGACTAATTTCCTCCCACAAATTGGGGTAGAATCATTCTGTTGACTACTTATTCCACCCAAAGCAATGTTGACCTTGTCAAGTGTGACATGAAATATTTAATAGTTTTGTGGCTTTTGTCTTTCTGCCAGTGTGGTGTATTATGTTTTTTTATTAGTGTGGTTTGATTTTTGTTTGCCCATTGTTTTGTTTGTCCACTTATCACTTTTGAAATTGTACAGTATTATTTTTTATAGGCAGTTTTACTACAAACTATGAATGTAGCCTAAATTATTTGCACCCTAACTACATCATTTGCACTGTCTCAATCGTAATATGAATTAATAGTAACACTTATATGAACGGTTTAATGTTTGCTGCCCTCAAAAAAATTATGAAATGTGTTTTATAAATACATTTTATATGATTCCATAAGTTTCTCTTTCTATCGTATATCACATGATACCGTAAGTCTTCTGATTGTTATAATTTGTCCTTCTGCACCTGCTTGCAACAAAAACATTTGTATGACAGTCTAAATGTAATGTATATCAAATTAATCAAAAATTAATTTACATATACACAAATATTACTAATTAACTAGAGTGTTAGAGTTGACGACATGAGACTTGGTGACAGGGGACAGTCCCTGATGAGTGCACCTATTGTGGTTTTGATACATCAAATTATTGCTGAGATATGACCCCACTTCCTGTTTGGCGGCTACGCCACCGATTTCAATTGGCTGTAATGAGAGTGCTTTCAAAGATCTAAAATCCCTGTAAGACATTTGTCTATATATTGTGATAAATTTCATGCAGATTGGTAAGAATCCCTAGGAGGAGATACATTTTAAGTGTTTTTCACAAAATCAAACATGGCGGAAAGTGCAATATGGCTGAAATGATGTCATAGGGTGCATTGAACTCAGCTTGAGCCAAGGAATCAAACGCTACCAAAGTATTTAAAATCAGACTTACGGGACAAAACTTGGATGCATAAACACACTTCCAACTTTGACAGGTTGGTGGCGCTAGAGAGTCCGAGGTGGTGACATAGACTTGGTGACAGGGATCACGGCACCGTCCCCAATGAGTGTGCCAAATATGGTTTTGATACATCAAAATGTTACTGACATATGACCACACTTCCTGTATGGTGGCTTGGACGCCAAATTCGATTGGCTGTAGCGGGCGAACGCTTTCGACAATCGAAAATCCCTGTAAGATTTTTGTGGACATTGGTCTAGAGAATGTGTACAGCCAGTTTCATGTAGATTGGTGAAAATTCTTAGGAGGAGATACATTTTAAGTGTTTTACACAAAATACAAAATGGCGGGAAATCCAATTGGCGGAAAATGATGAAATCATAAATGAAATCATCGGGTGCGATGAACTCTGCATGAGCCAGGGATTCCAATGGTACCTCATTTTTGAAAATGGGTCACAGAGGTCAAAAATTGTGTGCCTAAAAGAACTTCCAACTTTGACATAGTGGTGGCGCTAGAGGGTTCAAGCTGTCGTGATGGCACTTGCTGACACGGGTCATGAGACTGCCCCCGATAAGTTTTGATTTGATTTGATTGACTTTGATTCATTAACAATTTGCTGAGATATGACCCCATATCCTGTTTGGCAGCTTGGACACCATATTTGATTGGCTGTAGTGGGCGAATGCTTTTGAGAATCGAAAATCCCTGTACATCCTTTGTGGACATTGGTCTAGAGAATGCGCATACCAAGTTTCATGCAGATTGGTTGAAATTCCTAGGAGGAGATACATATTAAGTGTTTTTCATAAAATCCAAAATGGCGGGAAATCCAATATGGCGGAAAATGATGTCATAGAGTGCGATCAACTCGGCATGAGCCAGGGATTCCAAAGGTACCTCATTTTAGAAAATCGGTCACACACGGGTCAAAGTTTGTGTGCCTAAACGCACTTCGAACTTTGACATGGTGGTGGCGATACAATAATTATAAGAATGCCTTTTGGATGAACGGGAATCGAACCCTGAACTCGCTGCTTGCAAGACACGCTACACGCTGTGCCACGACGGATCTTGCGAAAGCGATTCGCAGATTCGAGTGGATAATGTCAGCTTTTGCTTCCTCTTGGTAGAGTGAGTCCTGAGCACTTAATTAATGTCAGCTGGAAGGGTTGCTTCCTCTTGGTAGAGTGAGAGGGGGGGTGGGTGTCGTTGTTTAAATTGGCACACAGCGAAAAGAATACATAGCATAGCTCAACTATTTACTTCTTCAGAATCCAGACAATCACGCGAACATTTCCATGTATAATATGTCCTTCGGTCTTCAGAAGTGTAGGAGAGGTGAAGAGTTGGAAACAGTTAGAGATTCTAGAGCGAAGATAGATTTTCTAGAGCATTGCTCCATTGTTTTCAATGGAGGGGGGGAGTCATCATTCGAACTGTTACACAGTGAAAAATATACATTGGAGAGCTTAGCTTTTTTGATTTTATGAATCCCAAGAGTCGTGTGAACGTTTTGATATATAATATGTGTATGAGCTGTGAGAATTGGAAGAGGGATGGCAGTTTAGAAAATGTGACTTTTTCCAAAATGCGCCTTTCACCACTCTGAAACCGGTGAAATTATGCAGAAGGCCAAAAGTGTTCCTTGCATTCTGCAATCAATCAAATGAAGTAATAATGAAACCATGGGGTGTTTTGAACTCAGCATGAGCCAGGGAATCCATTGCTACCATAATTTTGAAGATTGGACATACAGTTCAAAAGTTGCTGGCATAAACACAACTCCAACTTTGACACGCTGCTGGTGCTAGAGTGCACGAGATGTAAACATGAGGCTTGGTGACAGATGTCATGGATGTGTCCCGGATGAGTGTGCCAAATGTGGTTTTCATAGATTAAAACATTACTGAGATATGACCCCAGTTCCTGTTTTGCATATTTTCTGCCAATTTTGTTTGGCTGTCACAAGTGAACGCAATGGACAATCAAAAATCCCTGTAAGACTTTTGTGGACATCGGTCTAAAGATTGTGCATACTGCGTTTCGTGCAGATTGGTCAAAATTCCTAGGAGAAGATACATTTTAAGTGTTTTTCACTAAATCCAAAATGGCGGGAAATCCAATATGGCGGAACTCAGGGGACTGTCATGAATGAGTGTGCCAATTTTCACAACTTTCTACTATACAGTTCTATGGGCTGCCAAAGACTCCCATGGCAGAAGAAGAAAGAAGAAGAAAGGAACAATAAGAAAAGGTACAAGAACAATGGTGGCCTACGCAGCTTCGCTGCTTGGCTCCCAATAATAAGAAAAGGTACAAACACAATGGTGGCCTTCGCAGCTTCGCTGCTTGGCCCCCAAATAATCCACAAGGTATATACCCTGTTGCTGAATTTCTCAGGAAAAGGTAACTTAAGGTAACTTTGAGGTGGATCCTTGCAATTTTTGTAAGGTGGCAGAGGAAACATTAGAGCATATGTTTTTTTCATGTCCAGTGTCAGACAGTTTTTGGATAGATGTAAATAATTGGTTATCACTAAGGATAAATTATGTTCCGAAATTTGATGTTTCTCATATTCTTTTCTATATGGAAAACTTGAATCCATCTGTTGCTGAACTAATTGGGGGCCAAGCAGCGCAGCTGCGTAGGCCACCATTAAGTTTCTACCTTTTCATATTATTATTATTCTTCTGCCATTGGAGTCTATGGCAGCCCATAGAAGCATATGGTAGAAAGTTATGAAAATTGGCACACTCATTCAGGACAGTCCCCTGAGTCTCCTCACCAAGACTCATGTCCACAGCTCGAACCCTCTAGCGCCACCAACGTGTCAAAGTTGGCAATGTTTTTATGCATGCAACTTTTGACCTGTAAGTCTGATTTTGAAAAACGAGGTAACTTTGGAATCCTTGGTTCAAGCCGAGTTCAACGCACCTCATGACATCATTGTCTGCCATATTGGATTTCCCGCCATTTTGTACTTTGTGTAAAACACTTAAAATGTATCTCCTCCTAGGTTTTTTCACCAATCTGCACAAAACGCAGTATGCACAATCTATAGACCGATGTCCACAAAAAACTTACAGGGATTTCTGATTGTCCATTGCGTTCGCTCGTGACAGCCAATCAAAATTGGCAGAAAAGCTGCAAAACAGGAACTGGGGTCATATCTCAGTAATGTTTTAATTTATCAGAACCACATTTAGCACACTCATCCGGTACACACCCATGACATCTGTCACCAAGCCTCATGTTGACATCTTGTGCACTCTAGCGCCACCAGCGTGTCAAAGTTAGAGTTGCGTTTATGCCAGTAACTTTTTAACTGTATGTCCAATCTTCAAAATGATGGTAGCAATGGATTCCCTGGCTCATGCTGAGTTCAAAACACCCCATGGTTTCATTATTACTTCATTTGTTTGATTGCAGAATGCAAGGAACACTTTTTGTCTTCTGCACAATTTCACCACTTTCAGAGTGGTGAAAGGCGCATTTTGGAAAAAGTCACATTTTCTAAACTGCCATCCCTCTTCCAATTCTCACAGCTCATACACATTTTATATATCAAAACGTTCACACGACTCTTGGGATTCATAAAATCAAAAAAGCTAAGCCCTCCGATGTATATTTTTCACTGTGTGACAGTTGGAACGACGACTCCCCCCCTCCATTGAAAACAATGGATCCACACTCTAGAAAATGACAGAATCAGTGTTAATGTTTCTAACTCGTCACCTCTCCTACACTTCTGAAGACCGAACGACATATAATACATGGAAATGTTCGCATGATTGTCTGGATTCTGAAGAAGTAAATAGTTGAGCTATGCTATATATACTTTTCGCTGTGTGCCAATTTAAACGACGACACCCCCCCTCTCACTCAACCGAGAGGAAGCGACCCTTCCAGCTGACATTAATTAAGTGCTCAGGACTCAGACTCAGATTGGGATTCAGCTAATAGGGTTAGCAAAGGCTAACATGCCTTGTGGTCTAGGGTGATTTACCTTCGCAACATCCTGCGTAGCACAGTGGTTAGCATGTCGGCCTTGCAAGCAGCAGGTACAGAGATCGAATCCCGTTCCACCATATGTCTGACTTTTGAAATTCTCTGAACTATCCTTGACCCTTGTCAAACATGTCGCCACGTCAGTCTAGCCTTGCACCATTATGTTTCTACCTTTTCTTATTATCCTTTTTTTTTTTCTTTCTTTCTTTATTTTACTCTTCTGCCATTGGAGTCTATGGCAGCCCATAGAACTGTATAGTAGAAAGTTATGAAATTTGGCACACTGATTCGGGACAGTCCCATGACCCCTCTCACCAAGACCCATGTCCTCAGCTCCTACACTCTAGCGCCACCAACATGTCAAAGTTGGCAATGCATTTATGCACGCCATTTTTGACCCGTAAGTCCAATTTTCAAAATCAAGGTGCCATATGATTCCTTGGCTCAACCCGAGTTAAACAAACCCTATTACGTCATGCATACTATATTGGATTGTCTGCCATTTTGGATTTAGTGAAAAACACTTAAAATGCTACTCCTCCTATAGATTTTCACCAATCTGCAAAAAAATTAATACACATAAGCTGGAGACGAATGTCTACAAAGTATTGATTTGAATTGTTGATATTCCAATGCGTTTGCTTGTGACAGCCAATTGAATTTGGCGACAAAGCC